>NW_007726476.1:547043-548282 GCF_000696425.1 Galeopterus variegatus
AATGATTACCCCAGAAGAATGGAAAGATGGCAAGTGAACAACCTAACTCTGTTCCTTAAAGAACTAGAAAAACAAGAACAATCTAAACCTAAAGATAGCAGATGGAAAGAAATCATCAAAGAGCAGAACTTAACGAAATTGATACCCAAAAAACAATACAAAAGATCAACAAATCAAAAAGTTGGTTTTTTGAAAAGACAAATAAAATTGATAAACCATTAGCATGGCTAACAAAAAAAAGAAGAGAGAAGATTCAAATAACAAAAATTAGAAATGAAAAAGGCGATATTACAACTGATCCATCAGAAATACAAGGAATCATTCGAGACTACTATAAACAACTATACGCCAAGAAGTTTGAAAATCTGGAGGAAATGGATAAATTTCTGGACACACACAAGCTACCAAAACTGAGCAAGGAAGATGTAGAAAATCTGAACAGACCAATAACAATGGAAGGAGATTGAAGCTTCATCAGAAAGCTCCCCAAAAAGAAAAGCCCAGGACCAGACGGTTTCACAGCAGAATTTTACCAAACATTCAAAGAGGAATTGACACCGATTCTTTACAAACTATTCCAAAAGATTGAAACTGATGCAAATCTCCCAAACTCATTCTACGAAGTGAACATCATCCTGATACCAAAACCAGGCAAAGATATAACCAAGAAAGAAAACTACAGGCCGATATCCTTGATGAATTTGGATGTAAAAATCCTCAATAAAATACTAGCAAACAGAATACAACAACACATATGTAAAATTATTCACCACGATCAAGTGGGATTCATCCACACTGATCAATGGAATAGAATAGAGAATCCAGAAATCAATCCACACACTTACTGCCATCTGATCTTTGACAAAGGCACCAATCCTATTCACTGAGGTAGGGACTGCTCTTCAGCAAATGGTGCTGGGATAACTGGATATCCATATGCAGGAGAATGAAACTAGACCCATACCTCTCACCATATACTAAAATCAACTCAAAATGGATCAAGGATTTAAATATACACCCTGAAACAATAAAACTTATTAAAGAAAACATAGGAGAAACACTTCAGCAAATAGGACTGGACACGGACTTCATGAATATGACCCCAAAAGCACAGGCGACCAAAGGAAAAATAAACAAATGGGATTATATCAAACTAAAAAGTTTCTGCACAATCAAAGAAACAATTAACAGAGCTAAAAGACACCCAACAGATTGGGAGAAATTATTTGCAAAATATAC
>NW_007726476.1:549099-550979 GCF_000696425.1 Galeopterus variegatus
ACACACACACACACACACACACACACACACACACACACACACACACACCGGGGGGGGGGGGAGAAGATATAACAACTACAATTTTTTTTGAAGTTGTTACAACAAGCAAACAGAAAGCACATTCCTGGGTGGGAGGGGGGAGATGGAGGAGGGAGGGAGGTTTTGGTGACGGGCCATAATAATCAACCACATTGTATATTGACAAAATAAAAATTTAAAGGAAAAAAAAATAAACAAAATGAAATGGAAAGAATAAGTACATTAATTATTATGTTAAAAGTTAATGGACTGATTTCTCCTGTTAAAATACAACAATTATTAGTTGGAATATAAAACAAAATTCAGAATTATGTTGTTTACGGGAAACATACTTGAAGTTGAAAATAAAGCATGAACAAAGATTAACTTGGCAAATATCCACACAAAATAGTGATTTTATATTAATCGGGCAAGTTAAAATCACTTAAAAGATGTCTATGATGTTTGATTAAATGACATCCTTTTTATCGTATAATAGTAATAAGGCATACCATATAGAATCTAACTATAATAGGAAAAGCTATTTCAAATGCAAGGAGAAATTGATTACAAGCATAATCATAGTGAGAAGTTTTAAAGAAGTCAGAATTCATATATGTCTGATAAACCAAAAAAAAAAAAGAATATAAAAGAATTATATAAGACAGTAAAGCTATTAATTAGAAAAAGCATAACTATATTCAGAGTATTAAAATAACTATTTTTCCTCCCAGTTCCCAGCATTTAAATGCAGAACTGCCCTTTGGATGGAATATGAATATATGTCAACTCGCAAGGCTTTTCTGATTGCACACAGATAATAAAAGTCACTTTTTGTTAAAAAAAAAAAAATCCACAATTTAAAAATCCAGTCCCATGTAATGCCAAGACTCCAAATTTTATTTAAAATTAAAATCTACAATGGAGAGGGTGGGTATATGATTACCTGCTTTTACAGTTCTCTGCCTTTCATTTATTCTATTCCCCCAGCTCCCTAGCCACAGTTTTTGACCCCTCCAGGGCGTAGGGTAGGAGACAAAAGGAGAGATAAGGGGCAGGAAAGGTCTTTGTTGCCTGGTACTGTCTGACCTGGCATTGTCTCTGAACTAGGCAGATGTTCACAGCTGACTCTGTCTCACGGGGAACATTCATAGATACCTCAGTGATTCCCCACTGGGAATCCCACAACTGTAATTTCTGGTACTATTTATTTTAGTTAGCATTATATTAGACTATGGGTAAAAGAAAAAAGGAAAAAAACTGTGACAATCAAAAGTTTATTTCCCTGTAAGTGGAGAGGTTGGTAGCCTGGGACTGATATGGCAGCTTTGTTCCGTGAAGTCCTCAGAGATCCATGCTGCTTTCAGTTTTATACTCAGCTATCCTTAGCATGTAGTTCCTCCTCTTATTTTCCAAGATGGAACCCAAGTCATCTCATTCACATTGAAAGCAGCAGAATGGAAGAAGGGGGAAGGGACAAAAGGTATATGCCAGCTATCCTTTTTTTTTATTGGTTATGAATATTCATGAGATACAAAGCTGACTCAGGAAGCATAAGCCCTTCCTTTCAAAAGTCAACTTGTGGGCCGGCCCGGTGGCGCACTGGATAGTGCGCCGCTTGGGAAGTGCGGTGGCGCTCCCGCCCGAGGGTTCGGATCCCACATACAGACCGGTTCCCGCTCACTGGCTGAGCGAGGCGCGGGAGCAACGCCGAGGGTTGCGATCCTGTTGCCAGTCCCCGGTCCGGTTCGGGGGCAGCACTGAGGGTTGCGATCCGTTGCCGGACACCGAAAAAGACAAAAGACAAAAGACAAAAGACAAAAAAAAAAAAAAAAAAAAAAAAAAAAAAAAAACTTGTATAA
>NW_007726476.1:551979-558764 GCF_000696425.1 Galeopterus variegatus
TTTTTTTAAAGTCAACTTGTATATGAAGATTACGTGTTCTACTCTGCTCACTGTCATACAGTGAGAGGGGTTCACTGTAGCCAGGATGTTGGTAGCTTTTCAGGGCAACCAGTGTTGGGTGAGTTGAGTCTCTAATTCTCAGCTTTGGCTTTGGGAAGGTTAATTTCACGCAAATATAAACCATATACTCCCGAGTCTATTTTATTAGTAAAAAAGGAAATATGTTTTAATCTCTTTTTGCCTTAACCTGTTGTTATTTCTCAGTTGGTCAGCACTCAGGCAGAAAAATAGTAATATTTACTATGCACCCTAAAACTCAGCATATGGGAAGAAGGGTGTGAGCAGCCAAAGCGATAGACTGTGGCAGATACTATAAGGTGATTAACTCAGAACCCAGCCCATTCCATTTTTTTTTTTTTGCTTGCTTTCTCTGCTACAGAGAATAAGGAGCTAAAAACGTGCCATCACAGTCAGATGGCTTTGCAGCTGTAGGTGGCCATGTAACCCAGTTCTGCCAATGAGAAGTAAAATAATCACACACCTTCTTGTGCTTCCTGTCTGTTCCTGCCTAGAGAGGGAACAACACAGTGCCTACCAGGTAGCAGTTGTCATCAAGAAGAAAAGAGCAGAAAGAACAATGGAAACTGATTCCGTGTTGGCATCCCAGCTATTGTACCACCCCTGGTTACCAACACCCAGACCTCTTTTTGCATGAGACAAATAAACCCTTTGCTTAATAAACACTATATTTTGGTTTTCTAACAGTTGCTGGGGAAAGCAATCATAAATAAAGTAGAGCAAATTTTTTAAAAAAATTTACACGGTTCTTGTGGGTCTAAATATAACGTACATTTAATTATTTGCAGCACACAGTACCTTTCACCTAACGGACGGTTTTCAATCATTTCTTAAACTTTTTGTAACAGTAAAAACCTAAATGGTTTCATCCTCAAAATATTCTTGCTTTCCTCTTAATCTGTTTTGTTGCTCCTTCTCAGATACTTTATGGTTCCTTCTTCTTCCTCTAGCAATCCCTTAAATGTTCATATTCTTTAGCCTTCTGTTGTAAGTTCTCTTCTCATCACACCACCTAAAGGCATTCTCATTCACTTTGATAATTTCAATGACCATTTGTTTGCTGATCATTTAAATATATATTTCCAGTGTAGACACTCTCCTGACACCCAAACATGTATATCTAGGTATCTCTACTTGAGCATTATTATACAATTGAATGAGTACTATGTTCCCTCTTCCAATTGCATTAGTGCCCACCCTGTTGCCTAACCAAAAAAACCTGAAAGCATCATTAACTCTTGTCTTTCTCTTATTCTTTACACTGTCGATCACCAAATCCTGTTGATTCCATCTCCTAAATATATCTCACATCCATATATGTCTCAAACTCTACATTGTTTTTTTTTTTTTCTTTTTGTCTTTTTTCATGTCCGGCAACGGATCGCAACCCTCAGAGTCGTGCCCGTACCGGACCGGGACCGGCAACGGGATCGCAACCCTCGGCGCTGCGTCCGCACCTCGCTCAGCCAGTGAGCGGGAACCGGTCTGTATGTGGGATCCGAACCCTCGACGGGAACGCCGCTGCGCTCTCAAGCGGTGCACTGTAGCAGTGCGCCACCGGGCCGGCCCTCAAACTCTACATTGTTACTACCCTAGTTCAAGCTACCATCATCTGTTCCCTAGATTATGGAAACAGCTTTCCCCATCTTCTCCCACTTCAATCCATTCTTCACACATGAGCCAAAGTTGTCCTTACAAAAATGCAAACTGCATCATGTCACATCTCTGCTTAAAACCTTGCAATGATTCCTATAGTCTTAAGACGGATCAGAGTCTCTGACATGGCTTACAGGCCCTTCTCTCAACTTCCTAGCTTCAACTCCTGCCAGTCCCTTTTCACAGACCATACTTCCACCAAACTGAATTCATTCAGGTCTTTAGGCTTGCCTTCTCTCTCTGGCCTTTTGCTTGCTGTTCCCATTTCCAGATGTGACACTGATATGGACAAGCCCAGAAAAACTTAAACCTGCACCTATACTTCTGCTTTTTGTTTTGCAGTGAGTTGTATAATTTCCAAAGACTTGTGGCACCTGTACCTTTGCTCTGCTTTACTTTTGTAGCACTGACCGCCTTTTGTGTCAGCTTAGCCCCCCATTGTGTGGATTCCGAGAAAACCCAAAAACCAAACCCCCAGAAGAATGTAACCTATATAATCCTTTGCAAGCCCGGAGTCAGAGTGTGAACTCCTCTGGGCCCGCTGGTGTAATAAATCTTTGAGTTCTCCAACCCTCTGAGTGACTCTAGGTTTCTTGGCAGTCTGTCCTGTAACAACACAATCTGCTTGTGTTGTTCACACAACCTTTATTTTCTTTCACACCTTAGCAACAAATCCTGAACTTTTTTGAGGTATCATGCTCCAAGTCTTTCAAGATTACCTTTCCTGGTCATTGTTGCACCTAGGTGAGGGCACAAAACTAAGTTCTGGTAAATATGACATAAGCAAAAGTGTGGGGTGCTTCTGGGGAATATCCTTAAAAGTGGAACTGGGAGGTTCTTTTCCTTGCAGCTTTCATCCACCATGTTGCCTGGAATGAAGATATGATAGCCAGAGAGAAGGCAGCCAACTTGGATAATGTGCACGAAGCTAGAAGCAACCTATGTCCCTGATGAGTTCATGAAGCCATCATACCAATCCTAGGTTCTCTCTATGTACTACTTTTACCTGAGAGAGAAATTCGTTTCTAACTTGTTTAAACCAGTTATCTTTGTTTTATTCTCTGTCGTACACAACTGAATCTAAGTTAAATTAATGTACTCCTGCAATATTTTGCCCTTTCCTCCCAGTGCCTCCACACCACTGCCCCTTGGCCAGCCAAATCCTACTCCTCCTTTAGATGTTAAGACTTTTTCTGGCAAATTGTCTATGAACTCATCTAGATTATATTCCTGCTAGTGTTTTCTGCTAGATTAGACTCTATAAGTACAAGAATGAATTTATCCCTCTAACCATTATATTCCAGGAGCCTAGTATGATGCTTGACATACAATTATGCTTAATTAATATCTGTGATCTGATTGAATAAGTGAACAAAATTCATATCCTTAAGAAGGTCTGAGATACAACTGAGAGTGCTTGTGTAAACAATAACTGGTCTACTACGATCTATAACCTAGAAACTTAACTTGGGTAATAGGTAGAAACAATTCATGAGGAGTCAGGTTATTTTGGGTGCTCGCAGATTTTCATACTTTCTCACTCCAAACCACTGTGGTCTCAGAGACCAGCCCACCCAGAAGCCTTCCTGAAAAGAGGTCAGCCCTCATATACAGTGAAACCCAATATGCATTTGCATTCAAAGATTTATCTTGGACACTCCATAACTTGGTGGCACTTACATTTTAGTGGAGGAGATTATCAGCAAACAAATATATAACATAATGTCTGGTAGTTATGCATGTTATAAAGATAAAACAGGGAAAGGAGGCAGAAAATGATGTGAAATGCAATTTTAGATGTGGTGATCAGAGGTTTTTTGGAGGAATGCATATTGGAATTTTCTGATAGTACTTATCATGTATATTTTCTAAGTACATATTTTAAAATTATAATCTGCTAATCTGAAACATTCTTACACTATAGAAAATTTCAAAATACTTACTTCCAATAGATTTGCATTCCTTTTTTCAATTACAGATCGTAAGAGGGCATGGCTTATATGTATGACGTTGTCCACATATGGTAAGCATTCTGACTGATAATCCAGACTTACAACATTGAAAATACCAATGCGCTTCTCAATGGTCATATTCACAATATGTCTAAAATAGTTTCTGAATTTATTTAGTATAGTTTTAAAATCTGTTGAAGTTAATTCTCCCATAGATGATATTTTCATACTCATGATTTTGGCATTCTCTACCATGGTACAATACTTTATAAACTTGCAGCTGTAAACATTAACTAGGCCCATTGAATTACCAATAATAGTTAGGAGATTCACAATCTGAAAATAAAAATATTAAAAAGTCGATCAGATTTTTTATGGTAAGAGTGAAAAAAGTGTGGTCTGATATGCTAACAGTTTCTGTTAAAACAGTCTTAAGTGTAATTCATTTTGTTAAAAAACCTCTATTAAATATCTGAATATGTTGGAAACATAAGATTTTAAGAAATTTAGATGGCTTTCTAATATTTGGCTTTCACGTAAAGACTTGTTAGGCTATTTAACTGTATAATTAGCATACTATTTTGAGCCAAGTGCTGGACCCTTGTTACGAGTATATGCTCTATGCATAGCTCTAGAAAAGGCCAGTCTTATATATTATGTGACCTCAACAAATATCCATGACATAGTTAATTTGGATAGGGTAGAATCCTGACCCAAGCTAAGCCAATTATATTCTCTTCTACATTTGGACAAAAATACCCAGTTAGATAGTTATGGGCAGAGCTGGGGCACTTCAAGTCAACATCATGATGGAGCCTTAAGAGAAAGCTCATTTTCAAAGTTGGAAAAAGGACACAGAGGTGGAGAGATATGAGAGATCCTGGGGAAGACAAATGGGGAGATAAACGAGAAATTATTTTCCAATGGCCATAAATGGTGATACTTTAATTTTTCAATAAATCCCTTTCATTTAAGAATTCCAGTGAGTTTCTGCTTCTTAAACCAAACATTTCCTAAGATGAACTGTAAACTTACCTTATTTTGATAGGCAGGATCCATTTCAAAAAGGATCTGACAATCTGGCCATCTGTTCTGCTTCTTATATTGCATTATACCTTCTATCTTATTAGGTAAATCCATAATTGAAAACAAATCCATAAAGCCAGACAAGCGAGAATCTTGGCAAAGAGGAGTAATTGTGGCTGAAATATATAGTCCAAAAATTAATAATTCTCAAGTCCCACTGAAAGCAATACTTTATAAGACCTGAAACTATAAAACTACTAAGGGAAAACAGGGGAAACACTTCAGGAAATAGGATCGGGCAAAGACTTTATGAAGAAGCCCCCAAAGCACAAACGACAATAAATAAATAAATAAATGGGATAATACAAACAAAAAGCTTCTACACAGCAAAGTAAGTAATCAATAGAGTGAAAAGCCAACCTACAGAATGGGAGAAAATATTTGCAAACTATACCTCTGACAAGCGATTAATTTCCAGAATATACAAGGAATATATTAATTTAATTAATTAATTTCCAGAATATACAGTAAGAAACCAAATAATCCAATTAAAAAATAGGGAAAGGAGCTGAATAGACATTTTCCAAAGGAAGACATACAAATGGCCAATGGACACATGAAAAAATGCTCAACATCACTAATCATCAGGGAGATGCAAATCAAAACCACACTGAAATATCATCTCAACCCAGTTAGACTGGCTATCATCAAAAATACTGAGAATAACAAATGTTGGTGAGGATGTGGAGGAAAAGGAACTCTCTACATTGTTCGTCGGACTGTAAAACAGTACAGCCATTATGGAAAACAGTATGGAGTTTTTCTCAAACAACTACAGATAGATTTACCAAAAAGCTTCTACACAGCAAAGTAAGTAATCAATAGAGTGAAAAGACAACCTACAGAATGGGAGAAAATATTTGCAAACTATACCTCTGACAAGCGATTAATTTCCAGAATATACAAGGAACTCAAACAATGACACAGTAAGAAACCAAATAATCCAATTAAAAAATAGGGAAAGGAGCTGAATAGACATTTTCCAAAGGAAGACATACAAATGGACAATGGACACATGAAAAAATGCTCAACATCACTAATCATCAGGGAGATGCAAATCAAAACCACACTGAAATATCATCTCAACCCAGTTAGACTGGCTATCATAAAAAATACTGAGAATAACAAATGTTGGTGAGGATGTGGAGGAAAAGGAACTCTCTACATTGTTGGTCAGACTGTAAAGCAGTACAGCCATTATGGAAAACAGTATGGAGTTTTTCTCAAACAACTACAGATAGATTTACCATATGCTCCAGCAATATCACTTCTGGGTATATACCCAAAGGAATGGAAATCATGTCAACGGGACACCTGCACTCCCATGTTCATCGCAGCTCTATTTACAATAGCCAAGATATGGAACTAACTTAAATGGCCATTGACAGATGACTGGATAAGGAAAACGTGATAAATATACGCAATTACATACTACTCAGCCATAAAAAAGAATGAAATTCTGATACTTGCAGCAACATGGATGAGTTTAGGGAAAATAATGTTAAGTGGAATAAGCCAGGCACAGAAGGAAAAATTCCACATGTCCTCACTCATGTGTGGGAGCTAAGAGAATGAAGGAAGGAAAGAAAGATCATAGTGGTGTGTTGAACTTGCAGAGGGAGAGAACAGACCTAAGGTTGCCGGGGCAAGGGAGGGAGAGGGGTATTGAGGAGAGGCTGGGTAGGAAACTGGGGAACAGTAGCAATTTGAGGTGATGGGCATGCTGATAGCACTGATATGCTCAGCATATCTTGGGCACAGGGGTTGAGGGCATCAGCTCTTGCCTCATGAATATGTATAATCAGTAATAAAAATAAGAAAGCAACACTTTAAAATTATCCATGACATCTAGAACAATTGAAAACTGATGCCGATTGATTGTGAGGGCTGGACAGTATTCTATACTGATAGATGGAATCTAAAGACAGGTGTAATGGTTTGGATTTTTTTTTTTTTCTTTTTGTCTTTTTTCGTGTCCGGCAATGGATCGCAACCCTCAGTGTCGCGCCGTAC
>NW_007726476.1:559404-585966 GCF_000696425.1 Galeopterus variegatus
GCTGCTTTAAGGCTCAAGCTGATGAGTGCAGGAGCAGGAGCCGGCAGAAGCCGCAGCTGTGCCCTTCAGAGGGAGTTACTTGGAGGCGGCAGGAGAGAAGAGGGCCTTGGCGGCCCCCAGGACAGCAAGACCACTAATAGGGTTCCCGTGGACCCAACGAAGGAGCGAGGAGCCAGAACAGCTGAAAAAAGGGAGCCGTTAAGGGGCCGGTGAGTCATTGCAAGGACCCATCTCATGGGAAGTGCTTGGAGCATGGGCAGTGGAGGAGATGGGCCCACCAGGAGAACACTGGGGCACAGCAAAGACAGCTGATCTGCCCCCAGTCAGCACAGGACCACTCAGAGGAGACTGGTCAGGAATGCAGAATTGCATGGGGTGCATTTTGATGAAAAGACTCAGGCCCAGATCAGAGATTCTACAGAACACAGATCCACCAGGTCTCTGGAGAGCCGGAAGTATCTATAAGGTCAACCATCAAACCCTGAGCTGCACAAAAAGCCTTCCCTAGGGCAACAGCAGCAAAGTAGCAATTTAACCACACAGCTCAAGTACTGGTTCCCCCTGTTAGAAGCAAAGGACAAAAAATTAGTTCTGGCCCAGGCACACCGCCAGCACCTTGGGGCCTGCCTGGGAACAGGAGGCTCAGATATGGGGACTGAACCCCACTCCCACTTCCAGGTAAACTGCCCCAGTGCCTCGGGACCAGCCTGTGGACCTGAAGCATGGAGAAGGGGACTTGACCCCCTTCCCACAACCAGGCACAGCACTCCAGCACCTTGGGGCCTTCCCAGGGAACCGAGGTAGGGAGAAGGGGACCAGACCTCTCTCCCACAACCAGGCACACTGAGCCAGCACCTTGGGGCTCACCCAGGGACCTGGGGTATGGAGTTGGGGACCAGACCACCCTCCCCAAACCAGGTACAACATGCCAGTACCTCAGAGCCCACCCAGGGACCCAGGGCATGGAGAAGGGGACTGGAACTCTCTCCCACAACCAGGTACAACATGCCAGCACCTCAGAGCCCACACAGGGACCTGGGGCAAAGAGAAGGGGAACGGTTCTCTCTCCCACAACCAGGCACACTGCGCCAGCACCTTGGGGCCTGCCTGGGGAGCTGAGTCAAGGAGAAGGGGAACAGATCTCTCTCCCCCAACCAGGAACACTGAGCCAGCACTTCAGGGCCTGTCTGGGGAACCGAGGCATGGAGAAGGGGACTGGACCTCTCTCCCACAACCAGGCACACTGCGCCAGCACCTTGGGGCCCACTCAGGGACCCAGGGCATGGAGTCGGGGGCCAGACCTTTTTCCCACAACCAGGCACACCAAGCCAGTTCCTTGGGGCCCTTCCATGGTCCTGGGGCATGGAGAAGAGGCCTGGACCTCTCTCCCACAACCAGGCACACCACGCCAGTGCCTCAGGCCCTGCCCGGGTCCCATCTGGTGACCCAAGGCATGGAGCGAGGAATCAGACCCTCCTCCCACAACTAGGCACACCAGTACCTTGGGGCCCACCCAGAGACCCGAGGCAAGGAGAAGGGGACTGGACCTCTCTCCCACAACCATGGACATCGTGCCAGCACCTCAGGGCCTGCCCGGCCCAGAGGCATGCAGAAGGGGATTGGCCCTCTCTCCCACAACCAGGTACACCAAGCAAGTGCCTCAGGTCCCACCCAGTGCCCTGAGGTATGGAGCCAGGGACTGGACCCTCCTCCATAACAGGCACAAAACGCCAGTACCTCAGGGCCCACTTGGGTACCCAAGGCATGGAGAAGGAGACCGCTCAGGGGTCCAGGACATGGAGAAGGGAACTGGACCCCTCTCCCACAACTAGGCACATGGCGCCAGCGCCTTGGGGCCTGCCCAGGGACCAGAGGCATGGAGAAGGGGACCAAACACACCCCACAACCAGGCATACCACCAATGCCAAGGAGTATACCAAAAACATCACCTCCATGTGGGTGGCCCACCACAGCCACCACAATAAACATGGCTGCTGCAAAAGTGGCTAGACACCACAACCACCATGCAGATGGTCTGCCAACCACTGGAGTGCATTCACATAAGAAGAGTCACCAGCAGAGACAAAGAAAAGAAGAGGATGTCTCTTTCCACAAAACCCATTTCAGAGTGACAGAAGAAGCATCTGCTCTATGATAATATTGGGGGATCTGATCACATCTTTCAGAATTGGACAGATATATATAGGCAACAAGTTAACAGAATAACCATTATTCTTTCAGAAGGAGAGAAGAAATCTAGGGCAATTAGAGGGGGGAGGGGGAGAGAATGGGGGAAGGGGAGAGATCAGACAAGGGGCATAAAGAATAATTATGATTTGTAACAATATATATGCTAGTAATATTGATTNAGGCCCAGATCAGAGATTCTACAGAACACAGATCCACCAGGTCTCTGGAGAGCCGGAAGTATCTATAAGGTCAACCATCAAACCCTGAGCTGCACAAAAAGCCTTCCCTAGGGCAACAGCAGCAAAGTAGCAATTTAACCACACAGCTCAAGTACTGGTTCCCCCTGTTAGAAGCAAAGGACAAAAAATTAGTTCCGGCCCAGGCACACCGCCAGCACCTTGGGGCCTGCCTGGGAACAGGAGGCTCAGATATGGGGACTGAACCCCACTCCCACTTCCAGGTAAACTGCCCCAGTGCCTCTGGACCAGCCTGTGGACCTGAAGCATGGAGAAGGGGACTTGACCCCCTTCCCACAACCAGGCACAGCACTCCAGCACCTTGGGGCCTTCCCAGGGAACCGAGGTAGGGAGAAGGGGACCAGACCTCTCTCCCACAACCAGGCACACTGAGCCAGCACCTTGGGGCTCACCCAGGGACCTGGGGTATGGAGTTGGGGACCAGACCACCCTCCCCAAACCAGGTACAACATGCCAGTACCTCAGAGCCCACCCAGGGACCCAGGGCATGGAGAAGGGGACTGGAACTCTCTCCCACAACCAGGTACAACATGCCAGCACCTCAGAGCCCACACAGGGACCTGGGGCAAAGAGAAGGGGAACGGTTCTCTCTCCCACAACCAGGCACACTGCGCCAGCACCTTGGGGCCTGCCTGGGGAGCTGAGTCAAGGAGAAGGGGAACAGATCTCTCTCCCCCAACCAGGAACACTGAGCCAGCACTTCAGGGCCTGTCTGGGGAACCGAGGCATGGAGAAGGGGACTGGACCTCTCTCCCACAACCAGGCACACTGCGCCAGCACCTTGGGGCCCACTCAGGGACCCAGGGCATGGAGTCGGGGGCCAGACCTTTTTCCCACAACCAGGCACACCAAGCCAGTTCCTTGGGGCCCTCCCATGGTCCTGGGGCATGGAGAAGAGGCCTGGACCTCTCTCCCACAACCAGGCACACCACGCCAGTGCCTCAGGCCCTGCCCGGGTCCCATCTGGTGACCCAAGGCATGGAGCGAGGAATCAGACCCTCCTCCCACAACTAGGCACACCAGTACCTTGGGGCCCACCCAGAGACCCGAGGCAAGGAGAAGGGGACTGGACCTCTCTCCCACAACCATGGACATCGTGCCAGCACCTCAGGGCCTGCCCGGCCCAGAGGCATGCAGAAGGGGATTGGCCCTCTCTCCCACAACCAGGTACACCAAGCAAGTGCCTCAGGTCCCACCCAGTGCCCTGAGGTATGGAGCCAGGGACTGGACCCTCCTCCATAACAGGCACAAAACGCCAGTACCTCAGGGCCCACTTGGGTACCCAAGGCATGGAGAAGGAGACCGCTCAGGGGTCCAGGACATGGAGAAGGGAACTGGACCCCTCTCCCACAACTAGGCACATGGCGCCAGCGCCTTGGGGCCTGCCCAGGGACCAGAGGCATGGAGAAGGGGACCAAACACACCCCACAACCAGGCATACCACCAATGCCAAGGAGTATACCAAAAACATCACCTCCATGTGGGTGGCCCACCACAGCCACCACAATAAACATGGCTGCTGCAAAAGTGGCTAGACACCACAACCACCATGCAGATGGTCTGCCAACCACTGGAGTGCATTCACATAAGAAGAGTCACCAGCAGAGACAAAGAAAAGAAGAGGATGTCTCTTTCCACAAAACCCATTTCAGAGTGACAGAAGAAGCATCTGCTCTATGATAATATTGGGGGATCTGATCACATCTTTCAGAATTGGACAGATATATATAGGCAACAAGTTAACAGAATAACCATTATTCTTTCAGAAGGAGAGAAGAAATCTAGGGCATTAGAGGGTGGAGGGGGCATGGAGAAGGGGACCAGCCACACCCCCTACAACCAGGCACATGGCGCCAACACCTTGGGGCCTTCCCAGGGACCAGAGGCATAGAGAAGGGGACCAAATACACCCCACAACCAGGCATACCGCCAGTGCCAAGGAGCATGCCAAAAACAGTACCTCCATGTGGGTGGGCCACCATAGCCACCACAATAACCATGGCTGCCGCAAAAGCGGCTAGATGCCACAACCACCATGCAGATGGTCCACCAACCACTGGAGTGCATTCACACAAGAAGAGTCACGAGCAGAGACAAAGAAAAGAAGAGGATGTCTCTTTCCACAAAACCCATTTCAGAATGACAGAAGTATCTGATCTATGATAATATTGGGGGGCCTGGTCACATCTCTCAGCATTGGACAGATCATCTAGGTAATAAATTAACAGAGTAGCCATTATTCTTTCAATAGGAGAGAAGAAATCTAGGGCAATTAGAGGGGGGAGGGGGAGAGAATGGGGGAAGGGGAGAGATCAGACAAGGGGCATAAAGAATAATTATGATTTGTAACAATATATATGCTAGTAATATTGATTTAATCAACATATCTCAATGTTCAACCCAAAAAATATGTATAATCGATTTTGATTCAATAAATAAAGTAAATTAAAAAAAATCACCTCAAGATGAATCATACACCTAAATAGAGAACATGTATAAATCTTTAGGAGAAAATATAAAAGAAAGTTCATGTGACCTTGAGTTAGGCGGAGTTTTTAGATACAAAATTAAAAGTGTAATCCATAAAAGAAAAAAAAGTTTGATAAGCTGTACTTTATCAAACATAAGTACTTTAGCTCTGTGAAAGAGAATGAAAAGATAAAGTACAGACTGAGAGAAAATGTTTGCAAATCATATATCTGACAATGGGCTTGTATACAGAGTGCACAGAAAGACCTCTTAAGAACCCAACAATAAGTAAACAAATACCCCAATTAAAAGAAAATAGGCAAAAGATTTAAAGAGACATTTGAGGAAAGAAGATATATGGATGGCAAATTAGCATAAGATGAACAACATCACCTACTATCATCTAGTTACTAAGGGAAATGCTAATTCCCACAATGAGATATCACTACACACCCATTAGAATGGCTAAAATTTACAATTAAAATCTGAGAATATCAAGTGCTGATGAAGACGTGGAGCAACTTCTTTGAAAAGACGTGGTAGGAATGCAACCACTTCAACAACAGTTTGGCAATTCTCAGTGTTAAACACACATCTATAATAGGACCTAGTAATTCCACCCCTAGATATTTACTCAAGAGAAAGGAAAACTTATGATCATGAAAAATCTGTATGTGAATGCTTACAGCAATTTTATTGATAATTGCCCCAAACTGGAAATAACCCAGATGTGAATAGATACGCAATTTGTGGTACATCCAGACAATGGAGTACAACTCAGCAATAAAAAGGAAGAGACATTGATTTCATGCAGAAACACAGATGAATTTTAAATGCATTTTTCTATGTGAAAGAAGCCAGACCTAAAAGGCTAAATATCCATTTATATGAAATTCTGGAAAAGGAAAAACAACATGGACAGAAAACAGATCAGTGGTTGTCAGGCAGGAATCTCAGATCCTTCTGCCCCTTACCATGCAGGTCATGAGTCAGATAACTGAAAGAAGATTCTAGCAGCTTTATGCAACAGACATACTTTATTCTTGAGACATGAGCTTCACAGACATGCTTTATTCCTCCAAGACAAACTCAGGCTCTACCCCCACTCTGCTGGCCCTCCCTGCTCTGCCGACCAGCAGTTCAGAGCAGCTGTCTCTTTTAAATCACAAGCGGCCACAAGCCAAATGCATAACATAATTACAACAAACATGCTAAATCAGTAAATGGGCGGGCACACATGTGCAATTACACTACTCTTAATATAACTTGTTTCTAACAACCATGCTGAATCATGCCCATTTGTAACAAATAGGAGGCAAGTGAGCCTGACTAAGCTGTTCTTTACACTGGTTTACTTTCCTTATGGTGGTTGCCAGGGATAAGGGGTTAGGGAGGGCTTACTACAAAGATGCCATACAAGGGAATTTGGGGATGATGAAACTGTTTTGTATGAAACTGTGATGGTGGATATGTTACTGATCATTTCTCAAAACCCATAAAATGGTACCCACAAAGAGGGATATTTTAAAAAAAATCAACCAGGATATTGTGAGAAGTGAAGATGAAATGCAGACTGTGACAAATTAATGTAACTATACTACAAATGAACTACATAACCTCACTAAAGGGGGTGGGGAAGAAAGAAATTGACCTAAGTAACTTTGGAAAACAGTGTTTGGACTGGAAACTGAAAGTTTAGGTAAAAAAAGAAAATAACTACATAAACACTGCACTTTGGTTGATACATTTCTTTCTCATAGAGGTATGGAATAGCACTTCTGAAGTTACTTTACATGCATAAAAAATAAATATATTATTGACTATGTGAGCCATATTTCCCATAGCCAGAGAAAGACATTACATATAAAGAAAAGGAGAAGGCTAGAATGAAGCCTGAGGTGTTTGATTAGGGTCCAAGGTATCAGTATAAACTCACAGTTTAAAAGAAACAAAAAAAGAGATAGAATTAGAAATAACTATAGATGTGTATGTATATGCATGAGCTAGTATACATACATATATTTTCTAGATCTTCCCACTGATGGGCTTGGAAAAGTGACTTTCCTATAGCAATGAACACATCTAGCTTCTAGACAATGGTTCCTAAATTTTATTCTCTAATAAAAGGATCCAAGGTTTCTTAAGAAATGGTTGATTCCACGGCTGAGGCAGGGAAAATACAAGATCAGCCTGAAGTATCTTGGGGTGACAGAAACTAAGGAAGTGGTCACAAAAAAAAAGGATGGGATTATAAGTTAAAGCGCAAAGGAACCAACTGGAAAAAACTGCTCTTCCAAAAAAAAAGCCAGAACAATTTAAGCAATAAAATAAGTAATGGTAATATTGTATTGTAGTCCAAAGACTGAAGCAAATATCAACAGACCCAGGAAATTTCTGGGGGAAAAAGAAATAAAAAAAGGAGACTGCTAACAGATGCTAAAAATATTACAAAGCTACAAAATAATTAAAACCGTATAGTACTGGTACATGAGTTACAGACAGATCAACTGCATAGTTCAGAAATGAAATAAAGAACACACTAGAATATAATAAATAACAAATGTGGCATTCCTAATCAGTGGGAGTGAAGAATGGATTATTTAATAAACGATGCTAGGACAGACAGATCATTAGTCATTTGGAAAAAAAAGGAAAGTCTCCTACTTCACAATACATGCCAAGTAAATTTCAGAGTGATCATATATTTAAATATAAAAACGAAACTGCAATAGAATTAAAAAATAAGTGGGAGAACGTTTTTATAATATGATAATTAGGAAGTCCTCTCTAATTATGATGCCATAGTTAGATTGCCTTTCTGAAGCCTTTTCAATAAGGTTCTAAAAATGTTATTCTTTATAAATGACTTTCTGCATGGGAAAAAAATATCACCATAAAATCAAGCCAAACGACACACTTGGAAACATTCTTTAAAATTTTTTTTAAAGATTAAGGATTAATTTTCTTAATCTAAAAGAACTCCTACAAATCAATAAAAGACTTTTGACCCAACAATTTCACTCTTATCAAATTATTCTGAGAAGATCCCATAGAAGCTACAATTTGCCAGAAGACACTAATTGCATCACTCCCTGTAGTAATGAGTATTTGTGAACAACCATCATGTTTATCGTTACATTTATGGCTAAGTATATTATGGTAGGTTAATGTAATGGAATATTATGTAGCCATCTAAATGATAATTATGAGAGCACATGCATATGCAGCAATTGGAAAATATCTGTGATATAATGCTAAATGATCACAGAATATAAATTTGACTGTGCATGAATATAATGTAAAATGCAAAAGGAAAATAGTTCTAAGAGTAGTTGAAATGATGGGGTGATTTAACTTTTGATTATTTCCAAGGTAAATATATACGCACACATATATCCATATATGTATATGTAAAGATACACATATACCTATTAGTGAGTCCATATTGATATAAATAAATAACTGAAAAAATAAATAAATTGAAAGTCAAGGAAAGACTGAGAAACTGGCACAAATTGGAAAAGACTTAGGAGACATGACAACAATGCAATGTGTGATCCTGGCCTGAACGCAGAAAACGGACATTAGTGAAACAACTACTAAAATCCAAATAAAATCTGTCATTTCATTAATACTATTATACTAATGTTAATTTCTTAGGTTTGATAATTACACTATGGATAGACAAAGCAGGTAAAGAGTATACAGGAACTCTGTACTATGCTTGCAACTCATATGTCTCAAATTACAATAGAAACTTAAAAAAAATCAAATGGTAGGAACATTTCATAACAAAGCAAAAAAGAAATGGAAATGATGTGATGTGCAGACCCAGAAAAACCAAAGATGAAAAACAAAAAAATGTGAAGGGAAGAAGAAATATATGGAAAGACTTATAAAAGACTTATTTCTTCAGACTAAAGCCTCTCTGAATTTTAAGAAAGATTAGTACAGATTGATAGACATATACCTTTATTGCAGTAAAGTTCCTAACTCCAAGTGATAAATTACTGGACAGAAATAAATTTACAAAGGGAGGCAAATCATAGCAGCATCAGACTTCTCATCTACAGTATTGGAAGCTGGAAGGCAGTGGAGCAAATCCATGGACTACTGAGAAAAATGGGTGGGTGGGTGGGTGGGTGGGGAGTCATCCTAACAAGAGACCACAGTTTATGTCTTTAAATGTATAATATTGCAAAAATTAATATCTCTGGATTTTACTCAGCAAGAACCCCCTACCTACCTGATTCAAAACAGACTGAGTCAAGAATGATAAACACTTTGTGGCATTTCTTGATTTTAAAACAAACCCATACTTTTATGCATGTTTCATCTTAGTAATACAATGCAAACTTTAAAATAAATATGAGATTTCAAAAACATGCAGATTGCATTTCAGCAAGTTTTTGGGAAAGAAGAAACTTAATATGTTGTGGCAATTACGACATAGTGAAAAAGACTGAATTCCCGGGACTTGCAAAAAAGAAATCAAATAATGTGTTAGATACCAGCTTAGGCTCGAAAGAGGGCCCTCTGAACTCAGCAAACTACGGAGACATGACTGGAGAATGATGAAACATTTAAGAAGCTGCCAGGAGTCCTTCTGTTTTAAGACCTTTTAAAAAGTTATTGCGGAAAGGAATCAATTCGTTGGTCAGGCTAGTAATTGCCACGAAATTTCAGACTGTGTACACATAGCTGGAAAACAATTATTTAAAATCTCTATCTTTGCTATGCTATGACTAGAAGATATTGCTCATTTGTTCTGTGTCATAAAATTCTGTAGTGCATGACTAAAAATATCTAAGCCTTAGGCTATTTTTCTAATTCCCATTTATTATGCATTCTATGGCTATGTGTATAATTCACACATCCTCAAATAATTCCAAATTCACATTGCTTGATCCCAAAGACTGTGAATTTATGATCTACCAATATTCCATGATGCCTGCCACATTCCTGGGCAAAAGCATCAGATGCCTAAATTTAATAAAATATTGCCTGAAAAGACAATGATCTTACTGAACTTTGAAAATACTTACTTATACATTTTTCAATGTTAGTCACCATATTTTGAATTTTTATTGAAAACTCCAATCTGTTGGGATCTATAAAGAGATTTGTAGGGAGTTCCAAAGTTCTAAAGTAGAAAACAAAAAAGCGTATTTTAGGAGAATTTAGTAACTAACACAAAAATACAATTACTTGTAATTTTTAATGTCTAATACTTACTTATCATACATGTATTTGTTCTCAAACTCAGTTGCAATTTCTGTGTCTATTAGAATCCATTGAAAGAAAGAAAGAATAAAAAATTGATTGATATTTATATCAGCTAAATGACAAGTTGATATATGTCAGTGATTTCCAAATATCCTAAAAATAAACTGGAGAGGTTGTTTGAAAGGCAGTATTCAAGCAGTATACCTCATCCCCAGATTCTGATTAAAAGGTCTGATAAACATCCCAGGTGTTCATCTTGCTATAGAGGGTCCCTCAGGCCACCCTCCGTGAGAAATTCTGTGTGTACTGAGAAGCAAATGAGTAACGGTATTATTACTTACATGCACTACAAATGATCTGTAAGTTTATGCTCCCTTTTTGCACTGTTTACCTTAAAATTTATAAAAATCAAATGTATAAATTGATAATACACAAATTACTAAAATTCTATCACATATTATTTTCCAGCTGTTAGGATATTTCCCTTCATTCTTAATAGTCTCATTTGTCTTACCTGAAAAAATATCTTCAGAGTTGTAACTATATTTTGGGGGTTTCTTTGCTTCGGGGAGCAGTTCTTCACTTATGTGTTTTTTGACACAATTGTCTTCATTTTCTGACATTTCATCTTCTTCACACATCACACATCTTTCAGGGCACTCATTAGACTCATGAAAGTTCTCTTTAGAATTTTCTGGAGAATAACTCTCAGCAGGAATTCTCAAGCGTAGATTTACTTCTAATACTGGTGCGTATATTTTTCTCAAATCCATCTCCACTTTAATACTATTCAAAATCTAATTTAACAGACATATTAGGGGGCCAGTGACAATATATAATTAATAAAGCATTTAATTTAGAATAATACAGACCTACATTTAAATAATAAATCCTAACTCCAGTATAACTGAATAACACTGTATTACCATATTCCTGTTACTTGAATGTTAAGATAAGTAAATTAAATGTGAAATAAGTGATATGTTATCATGAAGGAGTTCCTTCAAAAAGACTGTGTGAACTGATGCCAGAGTAGTCACTTGAGAGCTTATTAAAAATACAAATTCTTAGGCCCTCTCCCTAGAGATTTTGAGTTAAAATGTCAGGGGCAGTGCCCGGGACTCTAAATCACGTAAAAGCTGAACAGGTGATTCTATTGTGTACCTGTGTTAAAGAACTGCAAATCAGGAACATACTTCAAATCAATTACTATAGATCCTAGTTCTTTACTTAAATATGCATATACTAGTGTAAGTATCCCCACTGAAAAAAGTATAAGGGTATTTCAGATATAAATATCTTATTTGCACAACATAATTGTTCTTAGGCTTTGTTTAGGCTTGGGTTCTCAATTATCTATTGATCCCTCACATCCCATAGTCTGTTATGCCTGAGCATATATTGTGTAATGTTTCTCAGGGTAGGGATCTGAATCACCTGCTAGAATCTCAACCTTTAGTTCCAGTCATAAACAAAGAGGCAGTTAATAGTATAAATAATCCCCATTAGTGCCCTATTAAAGAGCATGAAGGTGACTTGCAAGCCATAAAAGTTCACACAAATGAGTACAGAGTTTCTGTTTGGGATAATGAAAAAGTTACAGAAATGGGAAGTGGTGGTGGTTGCACAACACTGCAAATGTACTTAATGCCACTGAACTGTACACCTAGAAATGCTTCGAATGACAAATTTTATGTTATGCATGTTTTACCACAATGAAAGAAAGTTCACGCAGATATATATAATTCTTAACAAATAAATAATGTGCTACTTAGCTTACTCTGGAAAATGACTTCGAATTAACTCTGAGAATGACTGAACCTCATGCCATATATACCTTCTAACATTACAGCATACAAATGTTTTGCATAAAATCATTATTTAAATATAATAATAGTTACTATTTCATGAGTGCTTATCATGTCCCAGGCACTACAGTAAACAAGTTACCATCGCCTCATCCTCAAAATAACCCTGAGTTATTGTACATACTAAGAAACTGAAACTCACGAGATTCAGGAAGCTTTGTCAAAGGCTGTATCGCCAACATGCAGTAGGACAGAGTTCAGTCATGGGTCTGGGACTCCAAAGCCCATCATTATAATATGAACTGGGGCTTGGAAATCTTTTTGAAATACAGAAATCTTTTGGCTGTCATGCTTTTTATGCCAACAATAATAAGTAAATACTAACTTAAACATAAGACCTGAAACTATGAAACTACTGGAAGAAAACAGGGGAAATGCTTCAGGACACTGGTCTGGCAAAGACTTTATGGAGAAAACCTAAAAAGTACAGGCAACAAAAGAAAAATGGACAAATGGGATTATATCAAACTAAAAAACACAGCAAAGGAAACAATCAATAATGAAAAGACAATGTGCAGAATGAGAAACTATTCAGCTGGCAAGGGATTAATATCCAGAATATACAAGAAATTCAAACAACAACAGAAAAAACCCCAAATAATCCAAGTAAAAAATGGGCAAATGACCTGAACAGACATCTCTCTAAGGAATATGTCCTAATGGACCAGATATATTAAAAAAAAAAAAAATCACTAATCATCAGGGAAATGTATATCAAAACCACAGTGAGATGCCATCTCACCCCAGTCAGAATGGTTATTACCAAAAAGACAAAAAATAATAAATGCTAGTGAGGATGCAGAGAAAGGGGAACTCTTACACATGGTTGGTGGGAATTTAATTCGTACAGCCATTATGGAAAAATATATGGAGTTTCCTAAAAAAAACAGAAACAGAACTATCATATGATCTAGCAATCCCACTGCTGGATATATATCCAAAAGAAAGCAAATCAGTATTTCAAAAAGGTATCTACACTCCCACATTTACTGCAGCACTATTCACAACAGTGAATACAGAATCAACCTACTGTCCACCAACAGATAATTGGATAAAGAAAATGTGTATATACACAACGAAATACTATTCAGCCATAAAAAAGAATGAAATCCTGTCACTTGTGGCAACATGGGTAAGCTTGGAGGACATTAAGTGAAATAAACCAGGAACAGAAAGAGAAATACTGCATGTTCTCACTCATATGGGGAAGCTAAGAAAGTTGAGAGCATAGAGAGTAGAACAGTGGTTCTTAGAGGATGGCAGGGACACGGGGGAGGAATAGTGGGAAGTTGGTCAACAGACACAAAATTACAGGTAAATAGGAAGAATAAGTTCTAGTGTTTCATAGCACTGTAGTGTAACTATAATTTACAACAATTACTTTATAGTTTCAGTTAGCTGGAAGAGAGGATTTTGATTTTTCCAGCACATACACACACAAATAAATGTTCGAGGTGATAGATACACAAATAACCCTGATTTTTCATGGCACACTGAATACATGCATCAAAATATCACATAGTACCCCATAAATATGTATAATTATTATGTGTTACTTAAAAATTAAAAAAAAATTTTAAAAAGAAGAGATAAATAGGACACAAAGACTTTTAAGCTGGGCAAAGCCTACATGGGTGTTGATTTTGCAGGTACAATATATTTAATAAAGACTTTATAAATATAATTCATATGTATTGTACGAAGTTCAGACTATATAGAAATGTATATAAAAAAAAGTAAAAATTACCCCAAATTCCTACCACCCACAGATAATCACTGTTAATAAGCTGGGCAAAGCCTACATGGGTGTTGATTTTGCAGGTACAATATATTTAATAAAGACTTTATAAATATAATTCATATGTATTGTACAAAGTTCAGACTATATAGAACTGTATATAAAAAAAAGTAAAAATTACCCCAAATTCCTACCACCCACAGATAATCACTGTTAATATCTGGTGTGTATATTTCCAGACTTCAAACTATGTAAGTGTGCATATTTGTTTTCTTTAATACATGTGGACATTTTCCTGTTATCAAATCTACTTAAAATACATTAAAAAGGAAAAAATATATAAAGTCCTTATATACTGCTATCTCATAAAAATGCTGCTTTTACTAAATAGGACAAGCACTTACCACATAGAGTTTAAATCTCAAGAAAATAATGCCGGGGGAGAAAAACAACTCTTCATGGCAAGAAACTAATAAATTTTTCTCTAGAATTTTTTCAAGGTTTCCATATTTGGCTTAGTCACTTTTAAGTTAAGAATACACAAAAACAATTACACTGTATAATGTTCAATATACTAATTATCCTGATTTGAGCATCACATATTGCACAAAGGCATCGATATTCAACTCTGTACCCCACAGGTTTGTACAATCAACTATGTTTCAATTAAAAAAAAAAAGAACACAATAAACAAAATGCTTGGAAGAAAAGCAAAGAAAGTTACAGTAGTACAGGAGTGGGAGTAGAAGGGGGTGGATGCTACTCTAGATCGGGTGGCCTTCCCTGACCATTCCCATGTAGAATAGCATACAGTATCACTCTGTATTCCCTTCTCTTCCTTTCTTTTTCATCATAGTACTCATTACTTCATTTATCTCTCTCTCCTGAAATAATACGAGCTCCAAGAGGTCAAGGAATTTATTCTGCCCACTGCTTTATTTCAGTACCTAGTTCAGTGCCTGGGACATAGAAAGTATTCAATGACTATAAACTGAAAGAATGAACAATTGAGCCAAATGAGATAGATAGCTGTTATTATAGCTTTTTACAGTGGAAGCAGATGTATGACTGTGTGTGTCTGTGTGGCAAGGAATTGTGAGTATGTATCACATCGTAAATTCCAACACTTATTATTCATTTTATATCAAAAATGTATTTATTTTCAAATAGCATTTTACCTCATTAAAATCAGTGTCTGTTTTTACTTCAGACTTTAGAGCAGAAATAGCACGTGAGTTTGAATTATTAACAAGTTCTTCACAATCATTTATCTTTCCAGTAGGAAAATAGTTGTCCTTAAGTGTTCTAGATTAAGAAGTGGGAAGAAAAAAATAATCTTTTAAAAATCATATATCTCAGTAATACAAAAAATATATACAGAACTCTTACCACTCAACAACAAAAAAGAAACAACCCAATTAAAAAAATAGGCAAAGGACTTGACTAGATCTTTCTCAAGAGGAGATACATAGATGGAAAATAAACACAAGAAAAGATGCATAACATCACTAATCATAAGGGAAATACAAATCAAAACCACAATGAAATATCACCCCACACCCACTGGGATGGCTACTATTAAAAAAGAAAAAAGCAAAAAAAGAAAGTAATAAATGTTGCCAAGGATTGGAACCCAGGTGCATTGTTAGTGGGAATTAAAATGGTGCAGGCATTGTGGAAAAGAGCACAAAGGGTCCTCAACAAGTTACATGTGGAATTACTATATGGTCCAGTAGTTTCATTTCCAGTTATACAGCTAAAAGAATTGAAAGCAATGACTGAAACAGATATTTCCTTACCAGTGTTCATAACAGCACTATTCACAATAGCCAAAAGGTGAAAATAACCCAAATGTCCATCAACAGATGAATGGATAAACAAAATGTGATATATTCACACAATGAAATATTACTCAGCCTTAAACAGGAATGAAATTCTGATACATGCTACAACATGGATGAACCTTGAAAATATTATGCTAGTTGAAATAAGTCAGACACAAAAGAACAAATACTGTATGATTCCACTTATATGAGGTACCTAGAATAGGTTAATTCTTAGAGACAGAAAGTATAATACAGTACCATGGCTGGAGGCAGGGAGGATAAGGGGGATTTACTGTTAATGGGTACCGAGCTTCAGTTCGGGATGATGAAAAGTCCTGGAAATGTATAGGAGTGATGGTCTCACAATACTGTGAATGTACTTAAAGCCACTAAATTGCACACTTAAAAATGGTTAAAACGATAAATTTTATTTTATGTATATTTACTACAATAATAAAAATCATGTCTCATTTTAGCAGGATGTGGAACAACAGGAAGTAAAAACATTCTATAAGTCTTAATTGGGGGGAAGGAGAAGAAAAATAAAGCATTTATGAAAAAATATATACAAATAGGTAAATACGATTTTTTTTTTTTTTGTCTTTTTCCATGTCCGGCAATGGATCGCAACCCTCAGTGTCGCCCCCGTACCGGACCGGGACCGGCAATGGGATCGCAACCCTCGGTGTTGCCCCCGCACCTCGCTCAGTCAGTGAGATGGGAACCGGTCTGTATGTGGGTTCCGAACCCTTGGCGGGAGCGCCGCCGCACTTCCCAAGCGGCGCACTAGCGCAGTGCACCACCGGGCCGGCCCTAGGTAAATATGATTTTAATCATGATTGTTAGGAAGATGGAGAAACCATAAACAAACAAAAGGATAAAGAAGTCTAAAACACAGAAGGGGGCATACTTTGGGAATAAAGAAATAAATCACCCAAAAATAGCAAAATAGGGGGGAAAAAAGAAAAAAAAAACAAAGTAAAAAAAATTTATAAATAAAATGGAAGAAATAAAATCAAAGCATATCGGTTATTACTAAATGTGAATAGGTTCGATTTCCCTATCAGAAGACAGAAACTGTCAGCTTGGGCTAAAAAGTAAAAACTAATCATTATGTTATTTATGAGAAAGACATCTACAATGAAGTTTAAAAGTAAGGTTGAAAATGAAGGTATTAGGAGTTTCTGGCAGCAAAATCATTTCTTTTTTTTTTTTTTTTTTAAACTTTCTAAATCTCATAAAAACTAGAGAGAGGAACCAGAATTGCTAAAGAAAAAACTCCAGTTTCTGTCTTCAACCCTAAAACAGAGGTAGTTAAGACCCAAATCACCCAACAGCAGCAGGGCCTGTGAGGGATCAGAAATCATCAACAAATGCTCACCCTCAAAAGGAAAGGGCCCCATTGTGAGTGGAAGCCAAGGCTAGTGAGTCTGAGAACATCAGTGCCACTAGCACAGGCCCTTGCTCACTCAGAATTTCTGCTGAGTACGGAGGGACCACAGGGAATTGAAAAACAGTGGGAAATTCATAAAGTGCTAAAATGGCCTATGCCCTGAAGGACTTCAAATATACTCAACAATTGCTGTTTTACAGACAGACTCAAACTGAAGAAACACCACAGGGGACAGAATCCAAACTGTGCTTGATGGAAACACTGGGGAACCCAGAAGAGAGATTCAGATACTTGCTATAGGGATGAGGGGCCCAGAGATGGCAGATGCCAGAAAGTACTCTAATATTTAAGGCCCACAGAAGTCTGGATAACATAGAAACAGAGGCAGTAAACATTCCTGAATTAAGTTTAGGCTTCAGAGAAAAAAAAACAATTGTTTCATAAAAAGGTATATTAGTAAATATTTCAGAGTAACAACAGAGGAGAGAACCCTTGAGCTGTGGATTCTTTTTCATGAGAATATTCCTTAATGGTCCAGGAGAACCTACTCATTTTAATATGGGAATCCAAAATGACAATGATAGAATCCCACAAAAAGATATGGTAAGAAAAAATAGAAATAAATTGAAAAATCTTTCAAATGATTCTCATGTTTCATTAACTAGAACTCTATACCCAGTGAAGATGTTTTTAGGCAATTAAAAACTGAGGGAACTCTTTCCCAGCAAGCCTGCACTAAAAGAAATAATTAAAGGAAGTTTTCAGAAAGAAGGAAAATGATCCCACAAAGAAACAAAGAAGGGAAAGAACACA
The DNA here is from genome assembly GCF_000696425.1 of Galeopterus variegatus. Classification (NCBI taxonomy): domain Eukaryota; kingdom Metazoa; phylum Chordata; class Mammalia; order Dermoptera; family Cynocephalidae; genus Galeopterus; species Galeopterus variegatus. Next base: position 577,185 of record NW_007726476.1, read on the forward strand.
AAAAATGGTTATTATATGGGTAAAGATAAATGGATATCAACCATTCAAAACAACACTTTTAATGTTTACTGGAGTTAAGATAAACAACTAAATGCATTTAAAATATATGTGAAACAATACTGTGAAATGCAAAAGAGTAATTGGAGTTAAAGTGTTCTAAAGTTTTAGCAGTATCATGGAAGGGATGAATGTAATAATTTGTTTGAGGGCACTTCAAAAAGTTCATGGAAAAGTAGAATTCAAAGATTACAAAATAGAATTTAAAAATTACAAATATTTCCATGAACTTTTTGAGGACCCCTCTTGTTAGTCTATAAGGATACCTACTTTTAGATTAATCAGTATTTTTAATTCTTTTAATATTTTCCTTTCCTTTATCTTGTTAGTGTTATATCTTTCCTTTATCTTTTAGTGGTTACCCTAGAGAAGGGGTCAACAAACCTTTTCTGTAAGGGGCAAGATAGGAAGTTATTTTACTTTTTGTGGGCCACACGGTGGTCCCTGTCATAATTATTCAACTCTGCCTTTGTAAGTGCAAAAGCAGCCACAGACAATATGTAAATAAATTGGAGTGGCTGTATTCCAATCAAATTTATTTATAAAAACAGACTGCCACAGGATTTGACCTATACTTTGCTGACACTTGGTCTAAGTGACAAATCCTAAATTGTCTACCAAAGAATACAACCTACTGAATGGGAGAAAATATTTGCAAACTGTACATCCAACAAAGGATTAATATCCAGAATATAAAAGGAACTCAAACAACTTCACAGTAAAAAACCAAATAATTCAACTAAAAAATAGGCAAAGGAGCTGAATAGACATTTTTCAAAGGAAGACATACAAATAGCCAACAGATACATGAAAAAATGCTCAATTGACATCACCAATCATCAGGGAAATGCAAATCAAAACCACACTGAAATATCGTTTCACCCCAGACAGACTGGCTATTATCAAAAACACTGAGAATAATAAATGCTGGTGAGGATGTGGAGAAAAGGGACTATAAATTAGTACAGCTATTATGGAAAACAGCATGGAGGTTTTTCAAACAACTACAGATAGAACTACCATATGATCCAGTAGATAGAACCACCATATGATCCAGCAATCCCACTGCTCGGTATATACCCAAAGGAATGGAAATCATCATGTGGAAGGGATACCTGCATTCTGATGTCCATCACAGCTCTATTTACAATAGCCAAGATATGAAACCAACTTAAATGTCCATCAGCATATGACTGGATAAGGAAAATGTGGTACACATACACAGTGGAATACTACTCAGCCATAAAAAAGAATGGAATTCTGCCATTCGCAGCAACATGGATGAGCTTGGAGAAAATTATGTTAAGTGCAATAAGCCAGGCACAGAAAGAGAAATACTGCATGTCCTCACTTGAAAGTAGGAGCTAAGAAACAAAGAAAGAAAGACTGTAACAGAATGTTGAACTTTCAGAAGGAGAGAACAGACCTATAGTTACCACAGATAGGAAAGGGGAGAGGGGATAGGGAGTAACTGGGTAAGGGACACAAAAAATAATTATGACAACAGAATGTTGAACTTTCAGAAGGAGAAAACAGACCTATAGTTACCATAGATAGGAAAGGGGAGAGGGGATAGGGAGTAACTGGGTAAGGGACACAAAAAATAATTATGATTATAATGATGAACATGCTAATAATATTGATTTGATCATCACATACTGTACACAAATACTGATAGTCAACTCTGTGCCCCATAAATATGTATAAATAAAAATTAAAATTAAAAAAAAAAACTTCCTAAATTAAAAAAAAAAAAGAAGAGCTATTATAACTAATAAGGGAGCTTAGAAAGGTCATGGATACAAGGAGAATATACAAAAATCAATTGTATTTCCTTATACTAGTAATACACAATGATAAATCAAATTAAAAAGAGTACCATCTATAATGGCATCAAAATATGAAATATACAGTTATAAATCAAACAAAAAAGTGCAATATTTGCACACTGAGTTCTACGGAACACTGATGAGAGAAATCGAAGAAGACCTAAATAAAGGGAAAGGCATACTATGTTCCTGTCTTTGAAGACTGAATATTGTTAAGATGTCAGTTCTCCTCCAATTTATCTATAGATTCAATGTAATCTCAATAGAAATCTCATTAGGCCTTTTTTAAAAAGAGAAATCTTCAATTTAATTCTAAGATTCATATGGAAAAACAAGTAAATTAGAATAGTCAAAATAATTTTGAAAAAAAAGAACAAAGTTGGAGAACTCATACCTGGTTTCAAGACTAATAAAGTTATAGTTATGAAGACTGTGAGGTATTGGTGAAAGAACAGATTCATAGACCACTGGAATAGAAGAGAATTGAGTAATAGACCCAAAATTGTACCTTAATTAATTGATTTTCTACAAGGTACAAAGGCAATTCTCTGAAGGAAGAATAGTCTTTTCAACAAACTGCTGAAGTGATTGAATACCCATATGCAAAAATATATACTTTAAACCACACCGTGCAACATTTATAAAATTTAACTTGAAAGAGATCACAGATATAATGTAAACTCAAGAATTATAAAACTTCTACAAGAAAATATTGGAAAAAATCATTATGATTTAGGGTTAGGCAAAGATATCTTAGATAGGAAACCAAAAGCTCAAATCTTTGAAGGAAAAGAAATGACAAACTGAACTTCACCAAAATTAAAAACTCTTGCTGTTTAAAACATACTGTTAATAAAATAAAAGTATAATTCAAAGACTGGGAGAAAATATTTGTAGAACACAGATCTAATAAAGGATTGGTATCCAGAATACTTAAAAATTCTCAAGTCAATACAAAAACAAAAAAATCTAATTTTAAAATCGGTGGAAGATTTGAGCAGACATTTCACTGAAGAAGATGTACACATAACAAATAAGTACTGAAAAAATGCTCAACATCATTAGAAATTAGAGAAATGCAGGGCCGGCCCCGTGGCGCACTCAGGGGAGTGCGGCGCTGGGAGCGCAGCGATGCTCCCGCCGCGGGTTCGGATCCTATATAGGAATGGCCGGTGCGCTCACTGGCTGAGCGCGGTGCGGGTGACACCAAGCCAAGGGTTGCAATTCCCTTACCAGTCACGAAAAAAGACACACACAAAAAAGAAATTAGAGAAATGCAAATTAAAATCACAGCAAGATACTTCTACATACCTACAAGAATGGCTAAACCAATACCAACAAAATACCAAATTCTCATTATTAGGATGAGGAGAAACTGGAACTCTAATACATGGCTGGCAGCATGTAAAATAGTACAGTTGTTCTGGAAAACAACTGGACAGTTCTTATAAAGGTAAGCTTACCCTATAAACTAGCAAGCCCACTCCTAGGCATTTTCCCAAGAAAACATTTTTCTTTATAAAAACCTGGACACGAATGTTTATAATGCCTTTATTCATACTTGCCCCAAACTGAAAACAATCTAAATGTCCATAAATTAGTGAAGGTTAAACTATGGTATATCCATGAAATGGAGTACTACTCAGCCATAAAAATGAATGAAGTACTTTATATATGCAACAAGAATGAATCTCAAATGCAGATTCTAAGTGAAGGAAGTCAGACTCAAAAGACTGCATACTATACGATTCTATTTTTGTGACATTTGGGCAAACCCAAAACTATAAGGAAAGAAAACAGGTCAGTAATTGCAAGGTCTGGGTGGGGGTGAAAGGAACTGAATATAAAGGGGCATGGTAGAACATTTCGGATGATAGAAATATACTATATCTTGATTGTGGTGGTGTTAAACAACTGTTTGTGATTGTCAAATTTCATAGAACTGAACACCTAAGAAGTGTGAATTTATTAAGCACATATCACTTGTCAGGTACATTGTTAGATCCTGGGCATACAATGCTGAGCCAAAAAGTAGATATATTTTTTGCTACAATGGAGCTTACAATCTAGAAGGAGGGAAAGATATTAATTTACTAATCACGCAAAATATATATATTTAACATTACAATAAATACCACAAAGAAAATGTTCAGGATACTGGGAGACTGAATATGGTATAACAGAAGTATCATTAGATAGGAGTTAATGAGGTAACCAAGAGAAAAGGGTGGTCAAGATATCCCTAGAAAGCATGTCAAAGACCCTAGGGAACAAGGAACATGTTTGAGAAAGTGAGAAGAGGCCAGCATGACAAGAGTAAAGTGATGAGAACAGCACAAGATATAATGTGCTTAGTCAGATCTATCAATAATCAATCATGTCTTTTCCACAATTCCAAAAGTTTCTGAAGAATCTTGTTATAAAATCAAATAATTCTACATAATCATTTCAACCCATAGACACCAAGTGAAGAATGAAAGTTTTCATATGCTAGGCATAAAACAGGTCTCAATACATTTAAAATGATTAAAATCATACAAAGTATGTTCTTTAACCACCACAGATTGGAGTTAGAAATCAATAACAGAAGAAAGTTTGGGAAAGTCACAAACACGGTTATGTGGAAATTAAAGAACACACTCCTAAATAACCAGTGGGTCAAAGAAAAAATTACAAAGGAAATTTGATGAGATAAATTAAAATGAGATGAATTAAATGAATTAAAATGAAAACAGAACACACCAAAACTTATTGTATGTGCTTAGAGAGAATTTATAGCTGTAAAACTACATTAAGAAAGAAAAGAGAATCTCAACTAAGTAATCTAACCTTCCACCTTTAACAAAGATAAAAAGAAGAGCAAACTAAGCCCAATGCAAGCAGAAAGAAGAAAGTAATAAAGTCTAGAATGGAAATAAATTGAATAGAAAATATAAAAAAAATAAAAAGAGAAAATAAATAAAACCAAAAGTTGGTTCTTTAAAAAGGTTGACAAAATTGACCAAGAAAAAAAGAGAGAAGCCACAAATTACTAAAATCTAGAATGAAAGAGAGGATATCGGTACTGACATTACAGAAATTAAAAAAATTATAAGTAAATACTATAAACAACTGTATGCCAACAGTTTAGATGACTTAAATGAAATGACAGAGTCCTAGAAAAACAGAAGTTACCTAAATCGTCTCAAGAAGAAATTAAAAATCTGTATAGATCTAAAACAAGTAAAAAGATTGAATTAGTAATTTTAATACTTCCTGCAAAGAAAATCCCAAGCCCACGCTTCACGGGTTGATTTTACCAAACATTTCAGGAAGAATTAACACCAATCCTTCACAAACATTTCCACAAGACAGAAGAGGAGGTAACACATCCCCAGTTCATTCTATGAATTGGGGCAAATATGACCGTGGAATGAAAAGCAGACAAAGAGATCATAAGAAAACTACAGAACAATGTTCTCTATGAATATAGATACAGATATCCTAAAAAAAAAAAAAAAAAAATACCAGAAAACTGAATCTGGCAGCATATACAAAGATTATACACTATAATCAAGTAGTATTTATCCAAGAATGCAAAGTTGGTTCAGTTTATGAAAATGTATATAATGTAATATTCTCTATAATAAAGTAAAGAACACAAGGTCATCTGAATAAAAGTAATAAATCATTTGACAAAATCCAAACCAAAGCATTCAACAAACGAGACAGAAGACAACTTGTTCAACCTTATAAGCATCTGTGAAAAATCCATAGCTCACATCACACTTAATGATGAAAGTCTTTGAGTTTTCCCCCTGAAATCAGGAACAAGAAAGAGATGTTCACTCTTACCACTTCTTTTTTTTTTTTTCCTTTTCGTCTTTTTTCGTGACCGGCAACGGATCGCAACCCTCAGTGTTGCGCCCGTACCGGACCGGGACCGGCAACGGGATTGCAACCCTCGGTGTTGCGCTCGCACCTTGCTCAGCCAGTGAGCGGCCGGTCTGTATGTGGGATCTCAACCCTTGGCGGGAGCGTCGCCGCATTCCCAAGCGGTGCACTGTAGCAGTGCGCCACCGGGCCGGCCCCACTCTTACCACTTCTAATCAACATTGTACTGAAGTTACCAGCCAGGGCAATTAGGCAACAAAAAGAAATAAAAGGCATCAGATTGGAAAGGAAGAAGTAAAATTGTCTCTATTTGCTGATGATATAATCTCGTATACAGAAAAACCTAAGAAATAAAAAACAAAACAAAACAAACTATTAGAGCTAATAAACAAGGTCAACAAGGTTTCAGGATATAAGATCAATATACTAGCAACACACAATTCAAAAATAAAATCTTAAAAATAATTCCATGTACAACAGCATCAAAAATTTAACAAAAAAGTGCATGACTCATACACTGAAAATAACAAAACATTGTTGAAAGAAATTAAAGAAGATCTAAATAAATGGAAAGACATCTCATGTTTGTGGATTGGAAGACTATACTGTTAGGATGAAAACACTCCCCAGGTTGATCTACAGATTCAATACAATCCCTTTCAAAATTCCAGCTGCCTTTTTTTTTTTTTTGCAGAAATAGGCAAGCTAGTTCTAGAATTAATATGGAAATAGAAGGGAACCTGAATATCCAAAACAATGTTAAAAAGAAGAACCATGTTCCTTCAAAGATTCACACTTTCCAATTTCAAAACTTACTACAAAGCTAAGACAGTGTGATACTGGCATATGGATAGACACATATACATCAATGGAATGAAACTGAGAGTCCAGAAGTAAACGCATACATTTATAGTCAGCTGAATGCCAACTAGGGTGCCAAGACAATTTAACAGAGAAAGAAATAGTAATTTTCTTTTCAATAAACACTGCTGGGACAATTGGATACTCTTACACAAAAGAGTAAATTTGGAACCCTATCTTATGCCATATACAAAAATTAACTCAAAATGCATCAAAGACTTAAATGCAAGAGCTAAAGTTATAAAATCTTAGAAGAAAACAGGTATAAATCTTTATAATCTTGGATTAGGCAATGATTTCTTAACATACACCTAAAGCACAATGAAAGAAAAAATAAATTGGACTTCCTAAAAGTTAAAAACTTTTATGCTCCAAAAAATACTATCAAGAAAGTGAGAAGATGACCTACAGAATTCAAAATACACGAAGAACTCTTGTAACTCAACAATCAAAAGACAAGTAAAGCAACTTAAAAATGGATTTGAATAGGCATAACCCCAAAGAAGATATAAAAATGGCCAAAAAGCACATGAAAAGATGCTCAACATCATTAGTCATTATGGAAATAAAAATCAATACTGTTAAGAGGTCAATGGACACGGCTTAAATAATGATAAGTATGACTTACCAGGCATTTACTGTGTTTATTCTCAAACAACTTTATGATATAGATAGTATTGTTATCTCCATTTTATAGATGAGGAAACTTAAGTCTAAATAATTTATTTAACCTCTTTTAGGTTAATAGTTAACCTAAGTCAAACAACTAGTCAGAGGGCTGGCCCCGTGGCTCACTCAGTAGAGTGTGGCGCTGATAGCGCCGAGGCCGTGGGTTTGGATCCTATATAGGGATGGCTGGTGCGCTCACTGGCTGAGCGTGGTACAGACAACACTGTGACGAGGGTTGCAATCCCCTTACCAGAGAAAAAAAAAAAAAACTAGTCAGAGACAAAACAGAGATTAGAACTCAGGTGGAATGACTCCACAAAGAGTGAAGTCACTTGAATCACTATCTACATACTCCTCATATAACATAAAATGCATACAAGACATGTTGTGCTTAAAAAGTGAGCAATAAAATAGTTTACTAGGATTACTACAATGGAAAAATGTATAGGAAAAGTCTAGGATAAACGATATAAAAATAAGACATTTAAGTGATGAAATTAAGGGTGATTTTTTGTTTTCCAAATTTTCCATAAGATGAATGAACTATAATAAGAATTTTCTTAAAATTCAGGATGTAAAGAACTTTTCTAAACACACATACATACAACACTTGCTTTAGAGGAAATAAAATTATAATGCACTATCACTAAATAGGTTAAAGTCCTGGCACTGGCTCAAACCAGTTATGAGGCCTTAAGTGATGTAAACTCTGTGGATTCAGTAATAATTAGAGAAACAAAATAGATTATCTTTAATATTCGTTGAAATCTTATGAACTAATATATTTTCAGCTCTTTAGTTATGATAATGGAACTTTGATTTGACTAAAACGATACTGCTAAATTTTGATAGTTTGGACATCAAGCATTCCACCATTTCAATTAATATTCCATGTCTTACAAGTTACAGTGGGTAAATTCAGTTGTAGAAAATAAGAAGATGCTTTGTTTTTAACAGTGATATCTAAATAGAAGGTAAAAATATTTTTCAAATATTTTCTTAGATGGGGGAAGTTTTCAATAGATATTTCTTGGAAATGACTCAAATTCCAATTGAACCTTGTAGGTCCTTCTAGAATCATTCTCACATATCTTTAGGAACTATCACTGAACATGGAAAATATGGTATATCTATGCATAGTACTGACAGATTTCGCAAATAAAAATACAGGACACCCAGTAAAATCTAAATTTCAGATAAACAACAAATAATTTTTAGTGTAGGTACTATCTGGGAAATGTTTATGTTATAAAATTATTCATGATTTATCTGAAATTAAAATTTCATTGAGCATCCACTGCTAGACCCTTCTCAGCAGGCCAGTCTGTCTTCAGTTTGGTAGGAAAAATCAGGAGGCAGGAGTCTAAATGCAGGCAGGGACTTGTTGCCGTTTTGAATGGGCACGGACTATCCCAGTGGGACACCAATTCCAGCCGAAACTGCCCACTGAAACCACCTACCACTGCTCATTTTGCCTAAAAGAACACAGAAGA
>NW_007726476.1:586870-590684 GCF_000696425.1 Galeopterus variegatus
GCCGAAACTGCCCACTGAAACCACCTACCACTGCTCATTTTGCCTAAAAGAACACAGAAGATAGAAGATTACTGCCTCTGATTTTATTTCTTGCACTAGAAAGATTCCTTCTAATTCCATTTAATACAGTTGTGCTGGCTTTTCCTTGAAAATCTTTGCTGCTTTGTAGACTCCTCAGTCGTTCTGAAATAGTAGATTTCTAAATTGGGCTCAGATTCAGGATTCTTATGCATATACTTTCCCCTCTTTTTTGTTATTTAATTGCTGTTATATAACTCAAGGGGGGCTGATGTTCTTACATTTAATCAAATGTATTTTATTTTATTAGATTTCTGTGGCTTCCTGTTACAGGACTTTGTATGAGGTTTTATGGGGAGGTCCAGGTTTACTTTAAAGGACTCCTTGGGTTAATTGGCCAAGGGCCATTGCCTTGGTTGGCTGCTAAGGAGACTTGTGGGAGGACCATGTGAAAGCACGCACTTCTCCAAGGTACACCAAACAAACCTGTCTTCTAGAAATGAGGGTGAAAGATCTCTACAGCCGAATGTATCTGTTATTTCTCTGAAAAGCTCAATCTGTTACTTCAGCCCTCTTTGGGTGACAAATGTTTGCTGTTGCTTTGTTTCTTCTCTCTCCCCCTCCCTCTTTCTTCTTAAAGGAACCGTATAAATCAGACTGCCCTGGTAACCTTGGCCTTATAAAGCTTCTCAACTGTTTACAGCAAGGAAACAGTTGAAAAGTTTCTCTGAAGGTAGTCTGAACAATTTCAGATAAATAGAATTAAAAATATTTTAAAGCTACTTAAACTTTAATCTTAGGATAAGTTTTATTGTTGTGGTTATCCATATCTTATGAAACATTCAAAGAGTAGTTTGTCCTGTGGTTGTATATTTTTGTGTGGTTGGGGGCAGACACTGCATAAACGTTTTTAAAGGTTAAATGAAAACTGCTGGCTTTTTCTCTAAATGAATTCCAATGCCTGGGTAGTCAGTTGTGTCAGTCTGACAGCTTTACTTCTGTCCCTTAATCCTGCAGTCATTTATTTTTAAGGTACCTATAACAGCCTTATAACACCAAGGTCACAGGTTTGGATCCCCATACGGTCTGGTTGCCAAAAAACTAAAATACAATAAACTCATAGAAAGTGCTATAAACTGGTAACCAAAAAATTACTCACATTTGCCAACTCCCCTCCCCCCAAAAACAAACAAACAAAATTTCATTGAGCATCCTGTATTTTATATAGCAACAAGACCTATGTAGAATTTTAGGGGATGAAATGTAAAATTTTCTTAAATTTTAAGGACAATGTTACATAAAATATTACTAAATAATTGGTTCAGATAACTGTGAAAATGAGCATATCATGTCCTGCTACAGGGGGAATTTTCAAATTCTAGCTTAAATTATTAGATATTTCCACCATAAGTGGCATTACAAGATTATGATTATAAATTCTTTTTATAACTCAAAAAGGTGTGGTTTACCTGATGAGATTTTCATTCTTTTTTTCCACTGAAAATGGCATTCTAGCAGAACCACTAAATAATTCCAAAAGTAGTGTGACTGCAGTATTCATAAGTTCACGGATGAGTTCCTGAAACATGTAGTCAACCAGCAGCAGAAACCTGAGAATTGTTTCTAATAAACGTCGACATTTGGGCAGCTTGAAATGTTTTGCGTCAACTTCAGAGAGTTTTGACTCAAAATACTCTTTAATTTCTTCCTTTTCTGCAACCTACAATTTAATAAACAGATAATTTTCTATGTTAATATAGCGTGATTTCTAGCCTATAATAGTTTTATTAGCCTGAATAACATATTGGAACTAAACTTTATCAACAACAATCATTAAAACTTTACGTTATGCTTATGCTGTATTTAAACATCAAACACAAAAAACCTGTGTGTGTTCTGAAGCCTATGAAGTCTGGTGTCTCACTTATAAGCAGATAAGTTTTGGAAGTCAGACAAGGAAGTACATACTAATGAACATCTATGTGTCCCTATACAGAGGAAACTTCCTCAAATACATCGAGTGTTACCAATGGGGGAGAGTTAAGTCTGAGTGTGAAATTTCCTAAACGCAGTCCAATGCTGCCTACCCTATGCTAGGCTATAGCAATCTGACTTTTTAAACACATATATGATATATGATACAGAACTAAGAAAAATTTTAAGTTAATCAAATCTGATGTTAGAGTTCTATTTTTAAATTAATACAGTAATATTTTAAAAATAATAATATAATACAATTGACTTTGGAGGTAACTGAAGAATGGCATTTTTGACCAAAAATATAGGACAACATCAGTACTGCTAGGACCATCAAACAATTCTAAATAGTGCTCTTAAAAATAATCATGAAGTTACACAAAATGATTTCTTTTATGCAAGTAAACATGGTGGACCTTAGAATTCTAAAAATATTTTCAATTTTTGTTCTTTTTATTGGTTTGTTCATGCCTTTCTTTTCTTTTTTTTTTTTTGCTCCACTGATGCTTAAATATTTAATAAGCAGTCATCCTTTTCAACTTGTATTCTAATTTTTCATAAACGTAATTGTATTTTTTTTGTTGCCTTTCTCTGTGTTTCATTTTATTTACTTGTATTTTCTTTTAAATTAAATAGTTTAGTTTTTTATCAGTTTTGCCAATTTTTTCTAGTACTATCTGTCTCTCTCTGGAGGAGTGGCTTACCAATGTGGTGCAGTTCTTTACTGATACAATACATGATTGAAACTGGGCTAAAAAAAAAAAAGACAGAATAATTTTTATGCCAATTATGGTAGCAGCCATACCGGGCCTGGAAAAAAGAGTACTGACTTTATTAATAATAAAGTAATACATTTTTCCTCATATTACCCGTGGCACTCTCCCTGCCCTAGCTGCCCAAAGGACAAAATCATTGGCTAAGCCAATGCAAAGGCTTCTCTAACTGACTGTGCCTGCCTTTCCTGGCTTGTCTCTTACTAATCTCTCATACAAACTTTATTAGTCCGTTCCTGTTGCTTATAACAAAATACACGGAACTGGGTACTTTGTAAGAAAATGAAGTTTATTGCTTACAGTTGCAGAGGCTAGGAAATCCAGAGTCCAGGTAACACATCTGGCGAGCATTCTTTGGTGGTGGCTTTACAGCAACACAGGGGTCTTACATGGCAGAAAATGGTGGAGCAGAAAGAGTAAAGAGACACTAACCTCCTCATTCACTCTTTTAAAGCCCTCCAAACCACACGCCTGACCACCATTTTTAATCCATTCACTATGGCATGGACCTACAATCTAATCACCTCTTCAAGCCTCAACTTTCAATTACCATAATAGGATCTCCCACCCTCAACAGTTACAGAGGGAATTAAGTTTTGGGGGGACATTCAACCCAAGGCATTCAAACCTTTTGTGGGGGCAGGAAGGGAGGTATGTTTTAGCAGGAGTGGCTACGTGAATTGATAACCTTATGTGCATAATGCATGGATTTTTAACTAGTAAAATGGTGAAGCAGAGACTATTAACTATTCAAAACAAAGATTTTTAGCAATGGCACAAAAGCAACCTTAAATAGCTTAATAACTGTATTAGTACAAAAATATATAATGGGCATAGTAATGCTGGTCTTTTTCTTGAATATTGGTGAGGCTGATGGAGAATCTGGCTTTTAACAGGCTAACCTAATCTCTATCATCACAGAACATATCGTGCATCAGGCTGAAGGAAATGGTTAATGGACTTCTGTGGACAGCACCCAAGGACGTGTTCACTTGGTGAACTCACAAAGGAGTTAGCCAAGAAATGTCAAGGATTGCAAACAATCC
>NW_007726476.1:592614-593625 GCF_000696425.1 Galeopterus variegatus
AAAGGGTGTCTCGCCTAAACGCTTATCAGCGTAATGGAGGGCCTGATGTGGAACAACTTACTAGGTACTGGTGCCTGGGCTGATCTTCAACAACAATGTCAAATTAATCCTGCTGCTCTTGCCCAATTAAAGGCAATTTGCTTTACGGCCTGGCAGCGGATTCAAGACTCAGGACAATCCCCCCAAACTTTTGTTAAGATAATGAAAGGTCCTAATGAACCCTATACAGATTTTTTGGCCTGGCATCATGTTGCTGACAAAAGAACAATTAGTAATGAGCAAGCTCGGAAATTTTACGAGTTCAATTTCCAGATTTGAAATTTATTCATTATATGGATGATATTTTAATTGCTATGCCTCGAACTTTTTCTTGCCCAGAATTGTTACAGATTATTCGTGCCACACTTCAGGATATTGGTCTTTTAATTGCGGAGGATAAGATTCAATCACAGCCTCCTTTTTCTTATTTAGGACAAAAGATTACTGAACAAATCATTATTCCCCAAAAGGAACAAATTCGAAGAGATTCATTGCAGACTTTAAATGATTTTCAAAAGTTACTGGGAGATATAAATTGGCTTCGCCCATCATTGAATATCCCAACATATGCATTGCATCATTTATTTTCAACACGAAAGGGTGATCCAACCTTAAACAGCCCTCTAGTGTTATCCCAAGAAGCCAAATCTAAGTTACAACAATTAAAAAATATTATCCAACAAGCTCAATTGCAAAGNAGAGAGCAGTAGCCCCCCGCTCTTCACCTGCATCTCGTCTGCTGTGTCTTCCTTCGCTTCTCTGATCATTTTAATCAACATCTGGCGCCTAAATGAGGTGCACGAAAGGTAAGACGTGGGAACGGACGGGACCGAGGAGGTTTTTATGGACGGCGAAGAGTTACGCCATCTCTTTGGGAAATTTAGAGTTGGGGCATAATGGGGAATTCCCCATCAGTGTTAAGTGATTATATGGCAGTACTGAAATCATTGTTGACTGCTTCAGGATTAAAAA
>NW_007726476.1:594842-595136 GCF_000696425.1 Galeopterus variegatus
TCATATTTCATGGACTCAAGCCCGTGCGATAGTACAACAATGCCCCATATGTCAAAAATTAAATGCAGTTCCTTTATCAGCTGGGGACAACGACCATGGAAATGCTCCTTTACAGTTATGGAATATGGATGTTACTATTGTTCCTGAATTTGGTAAATTGAAATATGTTGTTTCTGTGGATCCTTTTTTGGGTTTTATGTGGGCAACACCGTTAGCATCTGAATGTGTTGATGCAGTTATTTCTCATCTCTTGGAGGCCTTTGCTGTCATGGGAATTCCTATACAGTTAAAACA
>NW_007726476.1:595582-597972 GCF_000696425.1 Galeopterus variegatus
ATGCAGTTATTTCTCATCTCTTGGAGGCCTTTGCTGTCATGGGAATTCCTATACGGTTAAAACGGACAATGCCCCTTCATATTTATCTAAGAAATGTCAGTTATTTTTCCAGGCTTATAATATTAAACATTTTACTGGTATCCCTTATAATAGCACAGGTCAAGCTGTTCTTGAACGGCATAATAGAACACTTAAATTTTTATAACAAAAACAAAAAGTGGGAGATTATATGGAATCCCCAAGACCACGTAATTTTTTGAATACAAATGCAGAAAATTCAACACTAGCTGAAAGACAATGGGCACATGTATCTAGTGAACCACTACAACAACCTATATATTATTATGATACACTAAAATCCCTTTGGCTTCCGGCGGTAGTTAACCATTGGGGCAGAGGTTATGCTTATATCTCCACAGATACTGAATCCTTTTGGATACCGGATAAGAGGATTAAGCTGAGAAATGGCTCAAAAGAGAAAGAAGGAAATGGAAGAGGTTCGGAAAGGCATAGCAGATCTACAGATTGACCCAAATAGCCAGAAAATGTTTTGTTATTCACTACCAAACACTCAAATGGTGACTATACCAACTTGGGGACAGATAAAGAAATTGACTCAAGAAGCAAATAAGATCACTGAACAACATGGTCATGGGGGTAATGCATCGGCAATGTTTTTGGCCATGATGGCTTTGGTGTCCACTCAGGTTGGTTTTGTCACTGCTGATAATCATACTTATTGGGCCTATATTCCACATCCTCCCATTAATCGGGCCATTTCTTGGTATGATGCCCCATTGTTAGTGTATACTAATGACTCTAGATGGATGCCTGGACCATATTCCCAGCGAGGACCTTTAAAGCCTGAAGAGGAAGGGACTAATGTTACAAATTATACAGTGGGATCGGGGGGACCTCCTGTTTGTATTGGACATGGTGATCATTGTCTTAAAGTTGCACCCCAGGCATGGTTAACTGTTACAAGAAATACTTCAAGTAAGGAACAGTTACGACGACTGTTTTTGTTAAGTGCCTATAGTTTCCACAATTCTTCATTTGATCCAAACGCTTCTGTACCCCATATTCCTCCCTGTCAAACTCCTAGTCTGAATCACTTGCCCTAATGGGCTCCCTGGACTACTTGTAGTGGAGAAACGGCCCGAGTACTGGTTAATACTTCCTATGGAAATGTCATTGATTGGAGTCCTATTGGCTCCGCTCGGACCAAAGGCCACACTTCAGATCTAAAGTGGAATAAACATAATCATACTATAAGTACTACAGGAAATGAGTCTATTGTATGGCACGGTGGAGGATTTGCACCTCCATTTCCTCATTTACCATATTATCCATTACAAAAAGATTTGTGGAAACTTCCTGCATCCTCATATCCTTTACATATATGGATTGGAGGTATGACTAATTCCTCATCAAATTATTCCTTAAACTTCACTGTAAACAGCTTCATATATGTTCACAGTTGTGTACGATTACCTTATTTAATGATGATTGGACAAATTAATTGGAACCAAAACACTGGTGAGATAAATGTTTAGGTAATTGCTCATTATATACTTGTTTAAATCATACCATGAACATTAACTTTTCTAAAGATAGTTTATATATCTTGAAGGCAAGAATTGGCATTTGGTTACCAGTAAAACTTAATCGACCATGGCAGGACTCCCCTGCTGCTGGTTTCTTACAATATGTAGCTGAGTATTTGTTAAAACGTTCCCGTTGTTCATTGGAATGTTAATAGCTGTAATAGTAGGGATAATCTTTGTAACTGCTACTGCAACAGCTACAACAATAGCTTTACAAAGCTCTATTAAAACTTCGCAAGAAGGAGCAGAGTGGCATAAGAATTCACATGATTTATGGTCCACTCAACGACAAATTGACACACAAATACATGAAGAAATACCTGATTTACAGCAAGCTGTGACAATGTTAGGAGATCGAGTTATCAGCCTACAAAGACAAATTCAAATGAAATGTGATTGGAATCATACTAACTTTTGTATAACCCCAGTGCCTTATAATGAATCTTATTGGAACAAAGTTAAAATGCATTTACTGTATCATAATAATTTAACACAAGAGATTTCGCAGTTACAATCTCAAATTCAAAACACTTTTCAAAAGGAAGTTCAACCTCTTTCAGAACAAAATGTTTTTAAAGGTCTGTTTGATAAGTCCTATCCCTCATTTAAAAGCCGCTTTCAGGTCTGTTGCCAGTATGCGTATAGTAATTGTATGTTTACTTTTCCTTTTAAATTTAGCCTACAAATGCTGCCGAGAACAAGAACGAATGAGCGAGCAAAGGCACGCTATTTTCTCTGTCATTTACCGCAAAAGGCAAAAACAAAAAGGGGGAGATGAAGGAA
>NW_007726476.1:598809-599864 GCF_000696425.1 Galeopterus variegatus
GTCGGTGCTATTTGCCTGAGAGAGCAGTAGCCCCCGCTCTTCACCTGCATCTCGTCTGCTGTGTCTTCCTTTGCGTCTCTGATCATTTTAATCAACATGAGGTATATCTCAATTCTGACTCTAGGTTTACATCACTGATGGTTGTTCTCAGTTTCAATTTCATCAGTTCTATGTGACTGTGCTTTATTTTTCCAGAGTCAGGTAGTTCCAAACACTGCCCAGAAGAATGCTTTTCAACCTATCTATACTTCAGATTCACTTGAGAGCTCTTATAGTATTGCCTGGGTTCTACCCTCAGAAATTCTAATTGGTCTTGAGTGGGTCCTAGACATCACTATTTATTAAAAGCCCCCCAGACGAGTCTAGTGTGCAGCCTATTTGAGAACCACTAGCTTAGAGTTTGGCCATAGTCAGACATTTCAGGACAGTTTGATAATTCATGTACTCATTTCCCAAACTCTATGAACGAGAGTACTTCAAAAAAATCATGGAAATATTCATATTATCTTTTAATTCTATTTTTCCATGAACTTTTTGAAGTGCCCTCATATGCTAAATCTTCCTCACAAGTGAAATTAGTAGGACAGATGTGTAATAATTTAAACTCTTTCTAAAGGGTATATCCATTGAAATTTAAAACATTGATTCATATTTATTAAAATTTGCATATCTCTTCTGAAATTGTGACTTTATCTCTATAAAAAGCTCCAAAATTCTCTAAAATCTTTGATGTGGCTGAATTCAGGTGAGAAGTCAATAGAGTTCAGAACAGTGTTTCAACTCACATGTCAAGTTTAACTCTGGTCACTTGAGCTTCCAATAGGATTTCTTCTCAGAGAAGAAACTGTCAATATTCTTCTCTGAAATTCTGTAATAATGGTTCCCAGACCAGCCACATCAAGCATGACCTGGAAACTTCTTAGAAATGCCAATTCTCAGACTATGCCTGTAGGGATACTGTAGGCACCCAGGCAGGGGACGCTCCCTGGCAATTTGGCGCTCTTCCGGGTTCTTCTCCGCAGTAGACAAGCCCGCTGGCGCCAAACCTCAACCAG
>NW_007726476.1:603819-606542 GCF_000696425.1 Galeopterus variegatus
CCCGCCAATACCTATGCTTTATGTTTGACCAGACTCAAACGTCCCACAGGTGGTGGCCAGACACTTATGGGGGATGCCCATACCGGTTGTGCAAAATCCACGACCCGCTAATAGGTGCGGGAGGCCAAATATTTCGGCACAACACAGGAAACTCTTACCAACTTTACATTAAGGACTCCTGGGACTCCAGATGGGCCGGGGTAGTTACTGGGGCTTTAAAATTTATCCAAACTCAAGTTGGTAAAATCTCTAACCAGACTTTTAACCAGCTTTTACTCAGGAATTACCAACTACTGGCCACAGAGGACCCTACCTGCTCTTCAACAGATCAGCTAACACACTGTTAAAAAGGATCTACATCACCAATGGTCCCTGTTCCTGGAGGTTTTAGCCGTGGACGCCTGGATGCTCTCGCCTACAGCTTCCTACACACACTGGACTCAGCAAATAACTGACCTGTGGCTCCAGGGAACGTTTATAGAATTCTCCCCCCTCTTTATTTTCTATTCTCCTTTGGGGCCTAATAAAGGGTCTCCTATATCCTCCCAATTCCTCTCCACCCACTATGCCCCTCTCCAGCAGGAAGTAGCTCGAGGATTATGACGACCCATTCCCCCCAACAGAGGAAAAAGGGAGGAATGTATGGATACTGTAGGCACCCAGGCGGGGGACACTCCCTGGCAATATGGCACTCTTCTGGGTTCTTCTCTGCAGTAGACAAGCCTGCCGGCGCCAAACCTCAACCAGTCACAGGTCAAAGCTCACCTCCTGCCCAGCCCTGTCCAATCGGCTACTGCCCCGTCCACCCCCTATCCAAACCCGGAACGCAGCTCCCTATAAATATACGCGCAGTCCTTGAATAAAGCGGAACTTCTCTGGTGAATTGTCAGCCTGGGTCTCGCATGCCTCCTTCATCCATCTATGCCTCCTTCAATGCCTACTGAAACAGAAATCTCTCTCTCTTTTAAAAAATCAAGCCTTATAGGTGATCATCTTGGCCACTAAAAGTTAAGAACCAGTGTCTTCAATGTTCAAATATCAAATGTCATAAAATAGTAGAGAAAATATCAATGCTTTGTAATGCAACAGGGAAACGGAAAACGTTTCCTGAATTTTGTAACTACATGGAACCAGCAACTCAGTGGTGTTTGCTAGATTGAGGATCTATGTCACAACAGCGCATGAGCCTCTGTCTGAAAAGTAAGATCTCAAGGGAAAAAAACAACACAGTGATTTAGTGACACTGAATACTTTAGTGATAATATTAAATCATATCCTTTCTTTTTGGACATATTTTCAGTTTTATGATCTTGTCATCTTTATTCATTATACCTTCCATGGAGCAAGTAATTTTGGTAAATTTCAATATCAGGATTGGCAATGAGTCTAAAATGTTCTTATGTGAAATTGACTTAAATAGAAATCTCTTAACAAATACTTATGATCAGATCTTGGTGATGTCAAATGGGAAAAAGTATGATGACTATGAGTGATATTTTATTTCTGTCTCAGTGACCTAATTTATATTTTGTCAATTCCTTTCTGATTTATATTATCCTTGGCCAAACTGTCTCAATCTGTCTGCATATGGCTGGGCTTGTGGTTAGGGGACTATGAGGAATAAGATAAAGAATGAGAGGCTTTCAAACTGCAGATTTAATTGCCATGGAAGAGCTGCACTTCATCTGAAGATCAAGAAGTTAAACCCTGAAGTTATTGCTACCCAGTATATATCAAAAGTTCAACTCAGACAGATGATATTTGAAAATTATTTGAAGGAGACCTAGTCCATCCATTCCTTCAGAGAGCCTCAAATATCTACCTGGATTCAGCCAAACCAGCAGAGGCAGCAAATCTATAACTAGACGATATCACATCAATACTTTTTCAAACTGCACTTGCTAAATTATGCTTCCATGTATTGTCACTCCTATGTGGGGAAGCAATATAAAACTGCCCTGTGAAACAAGTAACAGCATATAGAATAAGAATATTTTAGCACACTGTTCATTATATTGTCTTCTTCATAAAATTTTTAGCAACATTTTGTTTCATCTAGTGATGTTTCTCCTGAACAATGGGTTTTTATCTTGTCAACAATGGGGAACTTGGTAACTAATTACATTTCCCTTTATATGCCAGTTCAAGTTAGGTTTTATGCATCTTGAAGACGTATATGTAAATACATACATACAGTCATGCGCTGCATAACAACATTTCTGTCAACAATGAAGCACATATATGATGCTGGTTCCATAAGATTATAGTGTAGCTGAAAATTTTCTATAACCTGGTGATGTTGTAGCTATCATAATGCTGAAGCACAATTACTTTATTTTTAAAATGTATTTAGTGTAGCCTAAGTGTACAGTGTTTATGAAGTCTACAGTGTGTACAGTAATGTCCTTCACACTAACTCATTGCTCACTCACTGACTCACCCACAGCAACTTCTAGTCCTGCAGGCTCCATTTATGATTAGTGCCCTTTAAAGGTGTACCATTTTTATCTTTTATACTATATTTTTACTGTATCTTTTCTATGTTTAGCTATGTTTAGAATCACAAATAAAATTGCCTACAGTATTCAGTACAGTAACATGATGTACATGTTTGTAGCCTAGGAGTAATAAGCTATATCCTATAGCCTAGGTTTGTAGTAGGCTATACTATCTAGGTTTATGTAAGTACATCTATGATGGTTACACAATGACAAAATTGCCTA
>NW_007726476.1:606814-611160 GCF_000696425.1 Galeopterus variegatus
CGGTACAGCAGTGCAGTAACACCACATTCACTCACCACTCACTCAATGATTCACACAGAGCAATTTCCAGTCCTGCAAGCTGCATTTATGGTAAGTGTCCTATGCAGGTGTACCATTTTTATCTTTTATACTATATTTTTACTGTATCTTTTCTATGTTTAGCTATGTTTAGAATCACAAATAAAATTGCCTACAGTATTCAGTACAGTAACATGATGTACATGTTTGTAGCCTAGGAGTAATAAGCTATATCCTATAGCCTAGGTTTGTAGTAGGCTATACTATCTAGGTTTATGTAAGTACATCTATGATGGTTACACAATGACAAAATTGCCTAGGAATGCACTTCTCTGAACATTATATTATTATATATTAGAGCATTCAAGATCCTCTTTTCCAGCTGTCTTGAAATACACAATACAATATTATTAGCTATAGTCACCCTAGAGCACCATAATTTATTCTTTCCTATCTAACTCTAACTTTGACTAACCTCTCCCCATCCTCCCCTCCCTCTGCTCCTTCCCAGCCTCTGGTAACCACTGTTCTATTCTCTCTGTGAGACCAACTTCTTTAGATTTTACATATGAGGTCACCTGGTATTTGTCCTTCTGTGCTTAGCTTACTTCACTTAACATAATGACCTTCAGGTTCACCCATGTTGCCACAAATGGCAGGATTTCATTTTTTTAAATGGTGGTAAAATACATACAACATAAGGTTTGCCATTTTAACCATTTTTAAACACACAATTCCTCCATGAACTTTCTGAAGTACCTTTGTATATATCAAATGCATAGTACCAGTTGATTAGTAACTTAAGTACATTCATTCCACGACTTGCCCATTTCTGACACTTTTCCAGAGATGCAATTTGGAGCAATTGCTTCAGTCAGTACATAACAATTTTGATAAATAGAGAAGACACAATTAAGTTACCTTTAAAATTGTACTTTTCATCTCTGAAATTGNAAATATTTGGTCTTTTCACATCATAAAGAACACCATATTTTGTACTTCACATACTTTGTTTTATATACTATATGCCTTATATGTTCTCCAAATTTAAAAATCCATAGTTAAACCTAACTAAATATTGACGAAAGACAGAAAAAATACATTACCATTTTAAATAATAACTAAGATCAAGTCAAAGCAGAACAATTCAAGAGTTGAGGTATTTTTGAAATATCTAAAATCACAGGGGACCCACCAATCCCAGGAGTTACTTCTACCTTTGAAATCTGTTCTTTTTTAAAACTGAAACATAGTTTATTGTACACTTCACATTCATAATACTGCTTCATTCTCCTTACTTTCCTTGTCAATCTTGATTGGCATCTGCATCCCCAGCTCTGCATGGCCTTCCAGTTCTAATGCACACTAGCCACCTTCTGATTCCTAAGCCCAGACTCAGTTCTCCTGGCTACGATCTCTGCTCTCCCTCCATCTGAGCTTGGCTTCTCCACAGAAGTCTCAGAAACTTCCATTCTTGTAAACTGTCCTCGTAACAACCTCACTATGAATGTCCCTGCCTTACGGGCAAGTTCAGATCCTAGTTTTCACTTATTCTGTTATTTTTGGCTGACATTCACAATGTAACTTAATTTTCAAATCAAACACATATTGAAATGCCTTGCTAACATTTATATTCCTTATTTAACGGCCTTATCTCTGGCTATTCAAATACAGTGCAGCCTAGCTCATAAATATGAATCATGCCTTACCTTCCTTGGTTTATATTTTGCTATTTGATTAGCTAGAATGATTAGCAAAACAAAGGAACTACCTTTAGAATTAGTTATCATTTGTATATGTAAAGAATTATCTCTTCCAATAAACTAAGCAGATTGAAACAGTAATTCTTTTTTACTTTGTATTCATATCCTTTGCACAGCATTTTGCATATAATAGATAATCAATAAATACATGTTGTCTGGAAAAGTTTGTCCTCTTGCTCTTGATGTTCTAGGATAAAGCTGACATGACCTAAGTTCTTCAGGAAAGAGTTCTAACACTCTTTCTTTGTCACTGCTAGCACTGCCATCCATTAGCATCTTAGGTGCAGACTTCAGAGATATTCTAAAGGCTCCTCTGCCTTCCCACCCAACATTAACTTAATTGATAAATTCTGTCACTCAGCCATCATAAAACAATCTAATATCTTAGCTGCCCAACTTATTTCCATGTACATGAAAACTGTATATCAAAAGTACTCCTCTGTGAATTGTCTCCTACTTAAGCTGAATTTAATCCTTTTGAAACATTAATATTCTCAATATAACTATATGAGGGTACTTCAAAAAGTTTGTGGAAAAACGAAATTTAAAGATAATACAAATCTTTTTGTGAACTTTTTGAAGGCCACTCATATAAAATATACTTCATCTGTAGTGATTGATTAATCCTCCTTCATTAACTCTTTTACTTACTCACCCAAAGAATATTTATTGAGCACCTACTATATATCAATCACTATTTATAATCGATTCTAAAAATAAGATGTTGATTTACAAGTATGGATTTTGTTACATGTGTATCATCAACACAATTAACTTTTGAGCTGACTGTCAAATTTATAACTTGTCCAAGCTCCTTTACTATTTCTTCTTCTAAATGTAGATGACACTATCAATTTTACTTTTCAGTATCTCTCTCATACACTGGGTAAATGAAATAATAAAAGCTGCTGGAATCCTCTTCAACTGTATACTAAACAATTACAATTTATAGTTATACGTATTTAACCTCTTCAAAAGAGCTATTCTATACAAATTAAATCAAATCATTCCATTAAGAATTTCCCCTTTTGGGCCGGCCCGATGGCGCACTGCTACAGTGCACCGCTTGGGAGCGCGGTGGCGCTCCGAGGGTTCGGATCCCACATACAGACCGGTTCCCGCTCACTGGCTGAGCAAGGTGTGGGAGCAACACCGAGGGTTGCGATCCCGTTGCCGGACATGAAAAAAGACAAAAAGGAAAAAAAAAAAAAAAAAATTTCCCCCCTAGAATATTAAAACAGAGGAATTCGTAAATTTAATGAAAATCTCTTGAGTTGAAACTTATGATAATTTCCTGACATGCTATACTGAGGGAAGAATAATTGCTAACTATTAATATGCATTGGAGTGATTATTTATAAATAACATTGCGCCTTTAGAGACACATTTAAAACATTTTTAATTGTACACATTTGTGGGGTGTGTTGTTTCAATACACGCATATATTGTACAATTATTCACTTAGGGTAGATACCATGTTCATCACCTAAATATTTATCTTTTCTTAGTGCTGATTACAGTCAAGATCCTCCTTTCTAGCTATTTAGAAATATACAATATAATATTATTAGCTCTAATCAGCCTCCAACACTAGAATTAATTCTTCCTATCTACTTGTAACTTTGTACCCATTAATCCACATCTTTCCCTCCCCCCACTCCCTTCTGTTCCCAGCCTCTGGTTAACCATTATTCTACTCTCTACATCAATGAGAACTTTTTTTTTTTTTTTTTAAGATTACACATATGAGTAAGATCATGTGGTATTTGTCTTTCTGTTGCCTGGGTTACTTAATATGATGGTCTCCAGTTCCAACTGTGTTGCTGCAAATGACAAGATTTCTTTTTTTAAATAGCTGAATAGTATTCCATTGTGTATATATACCACAGTTTTTTTTTTTATCCATTCATCTGTTCACAAAGACACATTTGAAAATAAAAGGCTTCATAGATTTCGGTTAAGTTTAGGAAAAAATTCTTTATAAGGAATGTTGTTAACTATTAAAATTGACTGACTAGGAAATCATGTCCTTTGCAGATATTTTAGAACATTAGTCATCCATAGGAATGATTTACTTATGAGACGCAAAGGATTGCTCAAAGCCCATTTCTTCTGAGCAGTGAGAAGCCCTGAAGGGATCAATCTTCCAGGAACCCTCAAGAGAGCAGCATTCCTCGGAAAAATAACACTGAACTAGGGTCTTCTCTCAGTATTTACTCTCCAGGCCAGAAAGTTACAGAAAAGGAATGTAGGTGGTTACAAAAGAACAGTAAGATAATTGTCACGGCAACAACATTAAGTTTGGCTGCACCAAGGACATCTGCCCTTACAGTTAGCGATTTTGCTGTGCTACAATTCTTTATCTACAACAGAGACTTCAGGCCAGGGAAAGTTTCCTTTCGCAAGCTCAACATTTCTATGTGTAATTTTAAAAAGTTAGGCTATACCTGAAACTACAGGGCCTTGGAAGCTAGGCCCTGTGAAACATATTTGCTTTATTAATGTTAGTATACTCCACACTTATGGATTTGGAAATATGTATTCCTTTTATTCAAAACTCTATTT
>NW_007726476.1:612589-613556 GCF_000696425.1 Galeopterus variegatus
GGGGTAGCTGATTTTTATAGGTTATCAAGTTCATAATATACAAAAATTATAATGATCAGAAATTAGCTCTTCCCTGTCTTTCTATTTTACAGGTGAAAGCTCTATATGCCACAAAGCTAGTGAAACTAAGCTTTATGGGCCCTTCACTTGCACTGCCCCTTCCAAAGCTTGTGTATTTATCTTAAGGAAGGCCTCTTCAAATTACATAAGCTTAACATAACATGGACATTTCTCTAAGTATCTGGTACAGGGGGAAAGAGGTTATGCAAATGGCACATCATAGAAAGTGAAACATAAAAAAGCAAACACAATTTTAGTATTTATTAACAAGAGGATGACTATCAAAATTCAGGTAGTAATGAACTCACATTACTCAGCATTGTTTAAAGCTTTCTTTTTTCCTATAAAATTTCAGGTGAGATTGTTTGTACATATAGACAAGATTAATTTTGAAATGTACATGGAAAGGTAAAGAAACCAGAATAGCTAAAACAATTTTAAGGAAGAAAAATAAAGTGAAGTGAAACAGTCTACCTGATTTCAAAACTTATTAGTCATGTGCCATATAACAACGTTTCAGTCAAGACAGATCACATATAAGACAGTGGCTATACCATGAGCTAGGTGTGCAGTAGGCTGTGTCATCTAGGTTTGTGTAAGTACAGTCTATGATGTTCACACAATGATAAAATCACCCAATGATGTATTTCTCAGAACATATCCCTGTCGTTAGGCAAGGCTTGATTGTATATAGTTACATTAATTAACCAATGTGTTTTGGCAGAGGGATGGATACATACATAGATCAATAGAACAGAAAAGAGAAGCCAGAAATACACACAGAAACATATCCAACTTGTTACTGACAACATGTGAAAGAAACACATTGGAAGAAAGCCTTCCAAAAAATGGTACTGGAGCAATTAAACATTCATAGGCAAGAAAATGAACCTCACTGTAAGTCTCA
>NW_007726476.1:613627-614250 GCF_000696425.1 Galeopterus variegatus
ACCATTTTTAAACACACAATTCCTCCATGAACTTTCTGAAGTACCTTTGTATATATCAAATGCATAGTACCAGTTGATTAGTAACTTAAGTACATTCATCCCACGACTTGCCCATTTCTGACACTTTTCCAGAGATGCAATTTGGAGCAATTGCTTCAGTCAGTACATAACAATTTTGATAAATAGAGAAGACACAATTAAATTACCTTTAAAATTGTACTTTTCATCTCTGAAATTGCTTTATCCCTTATATCCTCAAGTTGTTTCAATGCCTGGGTAGTTTGCTGTAACTGTTCTTCACAAAATTCATCTAGAGAATATGTTCGAGTACTATCCAGCTATTTAAATGACAGTAAACGTTGAGTGTTGGAAAGTCGAAATTCATTTACAAAAAAAAAAAAGAAGAAAAGAGAAAATATTTGGTCTTTTCACATTATAAAGAACACCATATTTTATACTTCTTCACATACTTTGTTTTATATACTATATGCCTTATATGTTCTCCAAATTTAAAAATCCATAGTTAAGCCTAACTAAATATTGACGAAAGACAGAAAAAATACATTACCATTTTAAATAATAACTAAGATCAAGTCAAAGCAGAACAATTCAAGAGTTGAGGT
>NW_007726476.1:614623-616599 GCF_000696425.1 Galeopterus variegatus
AAATGGTACTGGAGCAATTAAACATTCATAGGCAAGAAAATGAACCTCACTGTAAGTCTCAAACCATATACACAAATTAACTCAAAATGAATCATTCAAAACATAAAATTAAAAACTTTTAGAAAAAAAAAACAGGAGAAAATCTTTCCTCAAACAGGAATTGAGGGCTAGCAAAGAGTTTTTAGACTTGATATCAAAAGCCTGATTCCATAAAAGGAAAAATTGATAAGGTGGACTTCATCAAATTTAAAACGTTTTGCTCTGCTAAAGACCTTGTTAAGAGGAAGAAAAGACAAGCCACACAGGATTTGCATGATTCGTGGGAATCAATAACTCTGTTTTCTTTCAACTCTTCAGCCTCACTCCTTTCTCCAGCCACCTCTGCAGCAAAGGGTATTGCTTTAACAAGGAGAAAAAGTTAAGCGACTGCCCAAGAATCCACATGAAAGCCCTCCCACAACAGGGATACTTTGAGGCCAAAGAGAAAATTAACTGCTGGCCTAATGCCTGGCATGTAGTAGATGCCAAATGAGTATTCTCAAATTAAAAAAAAGAAAAAAAAAAGATTAAGTCACAGATTGGGAGATAATGTTTGTAAAACACATGAGTATCTGACAACGGACCTATATCTGGAATATAAAAAAGAACACTCAAAACTCAACAGTAAAAAACCTAACAATCCAACTAGAAAATGGACAGAAGACATGAAGAGACATTACATCAAAGAGGATATATAAACGGCAATTAAGCACTTAAATGATATCTAACATTAGAAATCAAAACCACATTAGGGGAATGCACACTAAAATCATGGTGAGATTACATCCACAGCTATGAGAATGTGTAAATTAAAAAAGAGTGACAATACCAAATGATATCAAGGTTGTAGGGAAACCTGAATCACCTGTAAATTGCTGGTGGGGATGAAAAATGCTACAATCACTCTGGAAAACAGTTTGTTAGTTTCTCAAAAAAACTAAACATTTAAATACCACATGACCCAGCAATTGCATTCTTGGGTATTTACCTCCAAAGAAATGAAAATATATGTCTACAAAAATCCTTACACAAATGTTTATAGTAGCTTTCTGTGATAGCCAAAAAACTGGAAAATACCCAGGTGTACTTCACCAGGTAAATGGTTCAACAAACTGTGGTACACACATCACAGATTGCTGTTGAGCAACATAAAGGAACTATTGATACACACAGCAATTGGGATGAATCTCCAGTGAGTTACACTAAGTAAAAAGAGTCAATCCCAGAGGTTATATACTACATGATTTCATTTATATAACATTCTCTTTTTGAAAATCACTTTATTCAGGTATGAGTGACTTACAATAAGCTACCTTATACAACTTGATGTGTTTGGAGATAAGCATACGTCTGTGAACCATCACCATAATCTATGTCATAAACATATGTGTCACCTCCAAAAGCTTCCTCCCTTCTCCTTTATTTACTATTATTATTATTGTTATTATTAACAAAAACATTCTTACAAAGACAAAATCATAGAAATGGAGAACAGATTAGAAGTTGCCACAGGTTAAGGAGAGAGTGAGGGTGAGAGGTAAGAGGGTATAGCTATAAAAGGCCAACATGAGGATGCTATGGTGATAGAAATGTTCTGTCTTGATTGTATCAATGTCACTGTGCTGGTTGTCATCATGTACTGTAGTTTTGCAATATATCAGCATTTTGAAGGAAATCAGGTAAAGGGTATGTGGACTCTCCGCATTATTTCCTACAACTACTTCACAATCCACAATTATCCCAAAATAAAAAGTTTTATAAAAACAACAATATAAATAAAACATTTGGCTTCTGGAGATTCTCCATTATAGGATTTATTGCTGTCTCTCTTGGATGACTTAATCATTCATTTTCTTGGAAGTACAAAGTTAGTTAAAGTGACCACGGGAACTTGTTGAGGCTTTTCATAGCAGTATGGCCACAGAATGTTATACTGG
>NW_007726476.1:616790-624962 GCF_000696425.1 Galeopterus variegatus
ATGTGGACTCTCCGCATTATTTCCTACAACTACTTCACAATCCACAATTATCCCAAAATAAGAAGTTTTATAAAAACAACAATATAAATAAAACATTTGGCTTCTGGAGATTCTCCATTATAGGATTTACTGCTGTCTCTCTTGGATGACTTAATCATTCATTTTCTTGGAAGTACAAAGTTAGTTAAAGTGACCACGGGAACTCGTTGAGGCTTTTCATAGCAGTATGGCCACAGAATGTTATACTGGGAAATATAGTGCTTAATAGTCTTTAAAAGAATAAAGATGGGGCCGGCCCGGTGGCGCACTGGAGAGTGCGCCGCTTGGGAGCGCGGCGGTGCTCCCGCCGAGGGTTCGGATTCCATGTGGAGACCGGTTCCCGCTCACTGGCTGAGCGCGGTGTGGGCGCAACACCGAGGGTCGCGATCCCGTTGCCGGTCCCCGGTACGGGCGCTACACCAAGGGTTGCGATCCCGTTACTGGTCAGTAAAAAAGACAAAAAAAAAATAAATAAAAATAAAGATGAGTTAAATTAATCATAAAGGCAATGAAATGTGACTTTTCAATCAGTCAAAATTAAATTACATCTGCTTTCATACTATATTTTAAAAATATAGTGTCCTTTTGAATTTTTATATATTACATATCAAGACTTACCTGCTATTTTCTGTCTTAATTCTTTTAACAATCAATTTCCAAGTAACAAATGCTTTATTAATTCTGAAAAGAAAAACATGTCTTACATTCTATACTTATAAATCATGCATTTATATGGAATAAGTTCAGCAAAATCTTAGTAATATTAGAAAATTCTCTAGGAGCTTCCAGTTAAGATGGCAGAATAGATAATCCCCAGTGTCACTCTCTCCCACAAATCATCCAATTTACAACTATTAAAAAGCAACAATAGCCAAGCTGGGGCCACTAGACCTTAAGGGAAGAGGAGGAGAAACCTATGGAGTTCATGAAGGCAGGACAAGCCACAATGAGAAGAAAGGAACGCTCCCACCATTTTGAGTCCCAGCTGCTTCGAGGCTGGAGCTGGTGAGCACATGGAGAAAGAGCTGGCAAAAACCTCAGCTGTGCTCTTCAAATGAATTTGCTCGGAGGCAGCAGGGGAGAAGAGGGCCTTGGTGGCCCCCAGGCCAGCAAGACCACTAACAGTGCCCCTATGGACCCACACAGGAGCAAGAAGCCACAGACAACAGAAAAAAGAAGATGCTCAGAGGCCAGTGAGTCATCACAAGGGATGGCACATGGTCTGTCCCATAAGTTGTGGTGGTGGGGGAGATGGACCCACCGGGGGAACTCTGGGACACAGCATGGACCAGCTGATCTGCCCTCCAATCAGCACAGGATCACTCAGTGGAGACTGGTCAGGAAAAAAGAACTGCAGGGGGTACAGTTTGCTGAAAAAAACTCACGCCCAAAGCAGAGTTTCCACACAACCCAGGTGCACCGGATCTCACGAGACCCAGAAGTATGTACAAGGTCAACAATTAAAACCCAAGCTGCACAAAAAGCCTTCACCAGGGAATAAGCAGCAATGAAGCAATCTAGCTCAACTACAGGGCTCAAGTGCTGGTCCCCACAGGAAGTTCTTCCATTTTAGAAGTAAGCAAAGGACAATAAATTAGTTCCAGTGCAGACTTTAAGAGGTGGGAATAGCGAACACTCAAGTACAGAAGTGAAAGAAAAACCAAAATACCTACAGACCAGAAACAAAGTTTGATATTAACTAAAAGGCCCAACACCACCAAAGAACACCTATAAAACCTAGGAGGACTGGAAGCCCCTTGGGCTCCCAAGCCAGGGATGGGGAAGGGCTGAGGGCCTCCACCATGCCTCCCTGATGTCCACAACCAGCCCAGTGATGACCACTAAGTCGCCACAGGAAATGCCTCAGGCTTCCGTGCTGGGGTGATGAGTGGTTGAGGGCATCAGCTGTGTGACCTCTGACATCCTCAACCAGCCCAGTGATGATCACTGAACCACCTCAGGAAACACCCTGGGCTCCTGAGCTGGGGCAGTGGGGTGCCGAGGGTTTCAGCCACACACCCCAACATCTGCATCTAGCCTGGCAATGACCAACCACTGCTGGAAGCCCCCGGTTTCCCCTGCCAGAATGAGGGGAGTGCCATGGGCCTCAATCATGTCTCCCTCCTTCCTCCTGTTCCCACCCTATTTCCCTCCCTCTTCCCTCCTTCCCCTCCCCCCAACTGCTCCACAACATAATTTTAGAATGAGGCATGGAGCTGGGGGAAGCCGAATCCAGCCACAACTAGGCAAGTTGCTATCACTGCCCCAGGGCCCCGCCAGGGTCCTGAGGTATGGAGCTGGGAGAAGCTGAACCCAGCTACAACCAGGTAACGAGCACACAAAAAACACCATTTCCACGAGGGTAGCCCACCATAGCCACTGCAATGGCCATGGCTGCCTCAAAAGTGCCAAGTCTCTGTAGTAGCAGCCACAGCCACTGTGCAGATGGCATGACAGACTCTCAACTTCCTTGACACAAAGAGAAACACAAACAGAGACCAAAAAAAAAAAAGAAGAGGTCTTCTCTCTCCACAAAGCACACTCCAGAGTAAGAGAAGAAGCATCTGATTTACAATAATAGGGGAGGACTTGATCACACCTGCCTCAGTACTAGACAGATCATCTAGGCCACAAACCAAAAGAGGAACAGTTAATTTATTGGATGGAGAGAACAAATCTATGGCTATTAGTTGGGGGATGGGGAAGGAAAGAAGGAGAGGGGGAAGGGGAAGAAGGAAGGTGGACTGGATAAGAGGCATAAGGAATAAGTATGATTTGTAGCAATGAATATGCTAATAAAAATAAAAATAAAATTCTCTGTAAATACTAAGGCATATAAATTTTCTCCCAAACTATCAACAGAATATAGAACAAAAGGAAATGTAAGTGAAAGTCATTACATTTCTCATAGATGCAGGATTCACTTAGCTGCAACATTCCAATAAATACTAAAAACTCTAAAATATATTATTTTCCCTTGTATGTTTATTGGCTTACTATTTTGAAAATAGATTCATATTTCAAGAAGAGACAAGATTCAATTTTCAGTGATAATTAAAAAGGTACATTGATTAGGGCCGGCCCGGCGGCGCACTTGGTAGAGTGCGGCACTCCCGCTGAGGGTTAGGATCCCATATAGAGACCGGTCTGCTCACTGGTTGAGCACAGTGCAGGCGCGACACCGAGGGCTGCAATCCCGTTGCCGGTTGCGGTACGGGCGCGACACTGAGGGTTGCGATCCCGTTACCGGTCACGAAAAAAAAAAAAAAAGAAAAAAAAAAAAAAAGAAAAAAAAAAAAAAAGAAAAAAAAAAAAAGGTACATTGATTAGGGCCGGCCCGGTGGCGCACTTGGTAGAGTGCGGCACTCCCGCCGAGGGTTAGGATCCCATATAGAGACCGGTCTGCTCAATGGTTGAGCACAGCGCAGGCGCAACACCGAGGGTTGCGATCCCGTTACCGGTCACGAAAAAAAAAAAAAAAGAAAAAAAAAAAAAGGTACATTGATTAGGGCCGGCCCGGTGGCGCACTTGGTAGAGTGCGGCACTCCCGCCGAGGGTTAGGATCCCATATAGAGACCGGTCTGCTCAATGGTTGAGCACAGCGCAGGCGCAACACCGAGGGTTGCGATCCCGTTACCGGTCACGAAAAAAAAAAAAAAAGAAAAAAAAAAAAAGGTACATTGATTAAAAAAACTGTATAGTGGTAAGTATAAAAGTAAGATAATGTATGTCATCTTAATTTTATTTAAATTTATGTAAATAATGCACTTGTAATTTTAAAAACTCAAAGAAGAATCTATATAAGAACTGAAAAGTTTCCCTGGTGATTATCCATCATCCATAATTTTCACACATGAAATAGACATGCCAACTGTTTCTGCAAATCTCCCTCAACATTTCCAAATGAATATTGCTGCCTATTTTATGCACATGTGGGACTAGTTTAATGCCAATTAGGTAGCTGGCAAAAGCCAGTAGGGAGAGGAAAATGGCAGGGATAGGAATGTCCAAGAAGACAACCAAACAGCCAATGTTAGTGATGAAATTGGCTGATTTTGAATCAAAGAAGACTGAACCAGGCCTGGAGCCAACCAAGCAGTTCAAAGAGATCCCGTGATGTCCTTCAAAGAGGCACACCTGAGGCCTGGGAAATCAGAAATGCCTCAAATCTAGTAACTTGACATTACAGAAGCCTCCAAGAGGCATTCCAACTAAGTTCCTATTTCACTTTAACCCCAATCCACAGAGTCATGGTAACTCAGGACTCTAGAAGAACCCTGAAAACTCAGATGAATTAGAAGGCAACCCAATGATGGTGTAATGAGTATCTGCACCAGGGCGTGGAAACTAACACACTGGAAAGTTTCACACTGTGAAAAGCTAATGCTGATGCTCTAGTCATCCCTGCACTGTATATGTGGCTTCACCAGCTTAAGTTACTAACACTCCATATTTATCTTATTTTACTATTTGAAATGTTACTTTCTACCATATTAATGTTAAAAAACTTTATAAAATATATTAAAATAAAATTTAAAAATCAAATAATTCTACAAGGTTAAACCAGACTAAAATTTAATTTATATTTTTCTTAATATGAATAAAGAAAATGAATCATTTTAACTGTGGACTCACTGATGCCAAATGTCATATAAAAAGATGATTCTTGTCCCATTTCTAACTGGGTTTCAAACGTTTAATAAATGAAAATTATTTAGAGCAGAATGGACCCTAAGGCCTTTTTACAAAGCAAGGATAACAGTGGAAAATACGACACTGACAGAGCTTCAAATAGATATAGAAAATAGTATTTTGAATAGTATCTTCAGCTGATAATCCAAAATCAAAAACCTATCCAACGTCATTACTAGTGCCTAAATTATAGTGACACAGCTATCACATATCCTTGGCAAGAAACTTTTCAGAACTGTTACTCAGTTACCTACACCACATGTGACTTGGGTGTCAGACAATAAGAAAACCAGCTTCATTTCCTACCAAGCCCTCCACTGCTATAGTCACACCATTTCTCCTGCTGAATACACGCTCAGCCTGTTCATGCCTCAAAACTTCTAAAATTGATATATTGTCTGTCTGGAACTATCCTCTATCCAAACCCCACATGGCTGTCTCCTTTCCATCACTTAGATCTCTGCTTACATACCACATCTCTGACCATCTGTCTAAAGTAGCAACATACATGTCTATTTTATTTCTCTGTTGCACTGTCTTTCTGGCCCTTATCACTATTTAAAATTATCTTGTTTATTTATTTATTATCTACCTCTCTCCATTAGAATGTTAGTTACATAGAAACAGAGATCTGGCATATTTTTTTCACAGTTCCACTCCAGGGCTCATGCCAGTGGAATGCAATGGGTACACGAAAAACATCTGTTCAATAAGTGAGTGACTTCTCTGTCAGAAAGCCTATACACTTTTCTTACAGAAAAGTTCCTCAGGTCCTTAGTAGCAGCAGGCCACAAGAAAAGGCAGACATTAGAGAAGCAAGAAAATTATAAAACTAGACACAAACACAAAGAGACCAACAGTGTGGGACTACATTGTGAAGGATCAGANATAAAACTAGACACAAACACAAAGAGACCAACAGTGTGGGACTACATTGTGAAGGATCAGAGCCCAG
The DNA here is from genome assembly GCF_000696425.1 of Galeopterus variegatus. NCBI lineage: Eukaryota > Metazoa > Chordata > Mammalia > Dermoptera > Cynocephalidae > Galeopterus > Galeopterus variegatus. The sequence goes on from NW_007726476.1 coordinate 622,477, forward strand.
GAATCCTGATGTAATGTGATATAATGTACCATAGAATTAGATAAATTTTAAATGATGAACTTGAATCAACAGCTGCCCCAGTTCCCTTACTCTGTTTCATTTTCCTTCATAACAGTTCATCTCCACCTGACATTGTACATATTTACATATTTGTTTATTATGTCTTATCCACTATAAGTTCTTTCACAGCAAGAAAACTGCTTCGTTTGTTCAATACAGTATTCCCAGCACCTTGACTAATGCCTCATTCTTAGTAGACTCTTAAATATTCATTTAATCAATAAATAAATGCATGGAAAAAAGTTAAAGTAAGGTCAATATAGTTTATTTAAGCTTGTCTGATGATAAAAATTTATTTACAATATTTATACAAAAAGATTAGAATGAAGAGTTTTAATAGTTAAATGAGTAAGCTTCCCTTATCTGAAAAATGTTTATGGAACATGCCATTTCCCCTATCATTCCCCCCAAATGTGGCATTACTGTAGTAGAACCCAGAAGTCATCCAGGCAATTATTATTTCAACAGGATCAAACTGCAAAGAATTGGTTTCATTCTCATTCATCTCACCGGAAATTGGAAAATATCTTCAATTGCTGTAATAAATAGAAGCATCTTCTTTCTAATAGCCATTCCAAAACAGATATGAGTTCTACTTCTTCTACATCACCACCTCTTTTAATAACCTACAAATATGAAGCACAAAACATGACTTTATTTCTTTAAAAGATATATGCTAGTTTCAAGAAATTAAGAAAGCCTATATTTGGCTCATAATGACTTGCCTTTATAAATAAGCTTTTTCTGTATCTGAAACCCCAGGCACTTCATCTCCATCCAAATTTGATTTCCCTTAATGCACTTCTTTTATACTTGCCATTTCTAATGCTATTTCTTATGCTCCATCAAAGAGAGCATAAGAGAAACACCCTCCTCACCCTTTGATACTTTTCACAAAAATCTATTCAAATTTTGAGTCTCATAATTTTCACATTTTCTATAGAAGTAATATTTATGAACTTAATTTTAAGTACAGAGATGTAGCAGTTCAAAGTGGCTTATAATCCCAATACTCAGATAACCCATTTTGACATTCAAAAACTACATATCCTTCATCAAGTAGTTCTCTCTCTTCCCAAGTCCCACTCCCTTATCCAAATGTGAACATTTTCATTAAGTTTCTTTCAGAAATAAAGTATGCCTATAACAGCACCTATGTATCTACACGTGTATTTTTATTTTTACAGAAGTTGTTCCATTTTCACTGGATATGGCATGTCAGAGATATTTCCATATCTGCACAAACATATCTACTTAATACAGATGTGGTCCTGCCAACGCATACTTAATAATTTATTTTACTTGGGAGGCTGGGAGAGCAGAGGAAGGCAGACAGGCATTAAATGATCAAAACAAGTAATTGTATAATTACAACTTGTGACAAATATCCAAGTGCTGTATAAGAGTATAATAGGGGGATTTCCACATCTGGTAACGAAGTTTCTGACAAATGTGCCAATAAAGAGCATTTTTCTTTTTTATTATTGTAATTCCTATTATGCAAGCAAATGCCTGTTTTCTAGTTCTTCCTTTAAAAAATTACATCAAATATTAATAAAGTATTTAAGAGGTGAAAATTTTTCCTAAACTTGAATACGCAAACCTAAATCTCCACAAAGAAAAAATGTCGCTATTAAATAACTTTCTCCCAAGGAGATTCTTAAACATAAATTGCTCCTCAAATAGCCAGGTTTCTCTGAAACAACACAAAGATAAATATATGAAATTAAGTACTAATTTGGATAATATTTTTCAATTATAATTCTGAAGGATGAAAATATCCATAATATATTACCTTTGAGATAAAAGAAGCAGTAATAATCCAAAATTCTTTGCAATGTCTAGCTGTATGGGTAGAGACTACCTGAAGATCATATGGATTATAAAGGGCTTTAGGGTTGTTCCTAGGACGACAATATACAAATTCTCCATCATCTTTCAAAGGTTCCTGAGGTTGAAAAAAAAATTAATTTGACTAAATTAGCTAATAAAACAACTGAACAGATTACCCCATAAATTGAAAGAATTTTAAAACAAATCAAAATTTAAACAAAGTAGTATCACTGAGAAAAGCTAACATCAAATTGTGTCTAAACAAAGTTCAACAAGATCAACCTTATGAAAGATTTAATATACTTAATTTTTATCCTTAACATAATATGATGATAAAATATTCAGAAAAATTGATCTATATGCTTACTAATGCATGCTTACTAACCCAAAGAACTTGACAATGTAACTTTTACATAATACATGCCATGTTCCAGTAAATTTGTCTGCCAACACCAGAACCCTCTGGGGCATATTAAATCTATCCCTTATTTAGGTAATAATGGTGTGTTAGTTTTTTCATAACTAATATTTGTTAAGTGATAAATATTTAATAAGTGTTTCACATATATTATCTTTACAACCATCAGAGTTTA
>NW_007726476.1:625375-629908 GCF_000696425.1 Galeopterus variegatus
CTATATGCTTACTAATGCATGCTTACTAACCCAAAGAACTTGACAATGTAACTTTTACATACATGCCATGTTCCAGTAAATTTGTCGGCCAACACCAGAACCCTCTGGGGCATATTAAATCTATCCTTTATTTAGGTAATAATGGTGTGTTAGTTTTTTCATAACTAATATTTATTAAGTGATAAATATTTAATAAGTGTTTCACATATATTATCTTTACAACCATCAGAGTTTAACCTCTTAATTTGAATCTCTTAAATTTAAAGGGATTAAGGTTTGATCTATTTAATCTTGTTAAATAGATACAAAAGTTAATATTTTGATAAGTTAGGTAATTTGAGAAAAGTCACAAATTCAGAAAGTGGCAAAGTAGGGATCTAAATCCAAGTCTGACTCTAAACCCATGTTTTGACCTACTGCAATAAACTATAATGCCCCCTCCCTCATTTACTTGGCATTACCGAGAAATCAGTCATTCTACATTTAAAAAATTTTAAGTGAAATTTATTTCTTTTAGCTTTGAAACTTTTAACTTTTATTGAAGAAAACAATTCTAAAAATATAAAGAAGTTCATTTTAGGCTTTTCTGGGTAATTAAATTTTAGTATAAAAAAAGCATTAAGTGTTCTCCAATGCCCTCAGAAGCTACTACTGAATTGAGTACCAAACAGTTTCCAATTATGTAGTTTTAAATTTTGAATCCACTTCTACATTTTATAAATTTGTCTTCCTTGAACATTATCTGTTTCTTCTCAATTGCTTTAGTTGTTTCAATTTCTTATTTTGTCTTCTGATATAATCTGTACCCAGAAACCTTCAAAAACAAGTTTAAAAACTGCAAATAAAAGGAAATATATAAACTCCGAGTGATGACTTCTATACTGCACGGGATTTGTTATAGTTATTTGGCCACTTGAGGCATTTTTGTTCTAAATTATGTTTCAAAACGTGAGGTTACTAGAAACTTAATATAGATACAATTATTATAAACGGATCCTATATGTAATTAAAATCCAATTTTAGAAGCATAAGAATATGTTCCAATTAAATTACTGCTCTTCAGAGAAAAAAAAGTGTTTTTCATATTCTCAACTCTTTCTTCATATTCAAATGAAACATATCTTATTTGAGAGTCCAAGGAACCCATGCACTGCTATGGCTTGGTGTTTTTTTTAACCAGTATGCCCACTAGCTGCCGGGCACTGTGGCACTTGCTTTATTTCATTCAATCTTCACAACTCTTTAAGGTAACAACTATTACCTCCATTTCATTACTCAAAGANGTACCCAGAAACCTTCAAAAACAAGTTTAAAAACTGCAAATAAAAGGAAATATATAAACTCTGAGTGATGACTTCTATACTGCACGGGATTTGTTATAGTTATTTGGCCACTTGAGGCATTTTTGTTCTAAATTATGTTTCAAAACGTGAGGTTACTAGAAACTTAATATAGATACAATTATTATAAACGGATCCTATATGTAATTAAAATCCAATTTTAGAAGCATAAGAATATGTTCCAATTAAATTACTGCTCTTCAGAGAAAAAAAAGTGTTTTTCATATTCTCAACTCTTTCTTCATATTCAAATGAAACATATCTTATTTGAGAGTCCAAGGAACCCATGCACAGCTATGGCTTGGTGTTTTTTTAACCAGTATGCCCACTAGCTGCCGGGCACTGTGGCACTTGCTTTATCTCATTCAATCTTCACAACTCTTTAAGGTAACAACTATTACCTCCATTTCATTACTCAAAGAAACTAAAACTCAAAGAGGATAGAAACTTGCCCAAGATAACACAGTGAATATATAGAGATTCAAAACTAGTTGAATCTAATTCTGTATGCATGCACTTTTCTTTACATTATGGTGCCTCTGAACAATGATAAAAAATTATTTATCCTCACTGTAACCGTCTAGAGCAGGACCAGCAGACTATGGCCAAGGGCCAGGTGCCTGTTTTTGTAAATGAAGTTTCACTGGAGCACAACCACACGCATTTGTTTGTGTTTTGTCTACCTACGCTTTTGCACTACAATGAGGTGAGTAGGTGCAACAGAGATCATGTGGCCTACAAAGTCTAAAATGTTTGTTACTGGTTCTTTTCAGAAAAAGTTTCTGAGCCCTTGTTTGGAGCAGTGGTTCTTAAATATGCTTTGGAATCACCTGGACAGCTTAATAAAATACAGATTGTTGGGCTCCACCCCAAGACTTTCTGATTCAGTGGGTCTAGGGTACAAATGAGAATGTGTATTTTGAGTAAGTTGCAAGGTGATACTAATAATGCACTTGCCTGGGGAACTGCGCTTTGAGAATCCCTATATAAAAATAGGGAGGGATGATCCTGTTCAATCTTAGATCAGCTGTGTCCTCTGGTCATATGACCTTGGACAAGCTAAAACTAAAATCTGTCTGAAGAGAGAGGCTAATGGGTAAGGAGAATGGAAAGAATAAGGAAATACAAAGATGATGAAATAGAAAATGAGGTACCAGGGAGTAAGAGAGTGAAAAGGATACAATGTTAAAATATTACATTAGGATTTCTTTTTAAATCACAAAAAAACTGATATGTAGGAATAAAAGAGTAGACGCAAATTTCAGGCAGATTTTACACCTTCCTGTGGACCCAATCAGTTAGAGGAAGGGAATGAGAGGGAACAAAAGCAATATTTTGATGCATTATAGATGTAAAATGTATAAATAAGCCTTATCCATTATTCACTCTTTAAGTGAAATGAAGAGGTTGGAGGGGAATAATTGGGGGATAATTGCAGTCTGTGGTGGTGGGCATGCTGATAGTATTGATCTGATCACCACATCTTGGCATAGGTGCTAATGGTCAGTTCTGTGTCCTATGAATATGTATAACCAATAAAAAGAAAAGAAATGTCAAATAGATTTTATAAACATTTACCATGAAACAATTACAATTTGATATAAATGTAATGTTTCATTTTAATATAATATCTGAAATTAGTTAAATAAAAATTAAGAAACAGTTTTAAATACTGACTTCTATAGTTCAAAATTGAATAAAATAGAATAATACCTTTAGAAAAGTCCTCTGAATTGCAATTTTGGAACGATTATATCTCAAATTGTGCTGTGGTAGTACAGTTTGCCAACCGAGTTTTTCTCTTAGCCTAATAATATGTCTTATCACATCATCATCTTTTGGTTCTAGTGTAGAATATTAAAAAGAAATGCAATATAAGTAGAAATATGGGTAAGACTTATGGATAATGTATAATATTCTAAATATTTATACATAGAGAAAAAGTTAAATGGCAACTAATACTTAAAGTTTACATAAAGAATAAAGACTATACAAGGGGACTTCAAAAAGTTCGTGGAAAATGGAATTAAAAGATAAAAATAGAAAATATTAACTTTATTTTTCAACATAAGCTCCATCAAGTTTAAGATACTTTCGTAAGTAATGACATAGGCCATTTAGTCCACCCCAGAATTGAGTGTCCTGGGAACTTAACCAAGTCAATGTAGTCTTTTTCACATTACTAGCTGAAGAAAAAGGGGTGTCCTTTAATGAATTTTTAAGATTAGGAAATAAAAAGAAGTCAGAAGGAACTGCATGGTGGATGCCTAATGATTTCCCATTGAAACAAACTCCCCCCAAATTGCCCTTGTTTGGTGAGAGGAATGAGCAGAGCATTGTCATGGTAGGGAAGGACTCCCTGGTGAAACTTTCCCTGGTGTTTTTCTATTAAAGCTTTGGCTAACTTTCTCAAAATACTCTCCTAATAAGTAGATGTTATCATTCTTTGGCCTCCAGAAGGTCAGCAAGTAAATGTCTTGAGCATCCCAAAAAACCGTTGCCATGAACTTTGCTCTTGACTAGTCTGCTTTTGCTTGGACTGAGTCACTTCAACCTCTTGGTAGCCATGACTTTGATTGTACTTTGTCTTCAGGATCATACTGGTAAAGTCACGTTTCATCTCCCGTCACAATTCTTAAAAGGAACAGTTCAGGATCTTGATCCTACTTGTTTAAAATTTCCATTGAAATCTCTGCTTTTGTCTGCAGCTAATCTGAGCACAACAGTTTTGGCACCCATCAAGCAGAGAGTTTGCACAACTGTAATTTTCCAGTCAGAATTCTATAAGTTGAACCAATTGAGATGTCCTTGGTGTTGGCTATTGTTTCTGCTGATAATCGTCTGTCCTCTTCAATTAGGGTATGAAAAAAATTAATTCTTTCCTTATAAATTGATGCGGATAGTCTGCTACTGCAGGCTTCACCTTCAACATTGTCTCGTCCCTTCTTAAAATGAGTTATCCTTTGGTAAACTGATGATTTCTTCCTTTTTATTTATTTATTTTTAGCTGAGTCTATATGAGGTCTTGGAATCCTTTTTCTTAAACTTTCTTTCATTTCTTTATTGTGTTAAAACATATGTAACCTAAGAATTGTCATTTTAAGCATTTTTAAACATACAATTGCATCAAATTAATTATATTCAAAATGCTGTGCAACCACTACCTCTATTTCTGAAAATTTTTCATCATTCT
>NW_007726476.1:631321-632657 GCF_000696425.1 Galeopterus variegatus
TTTACTTAACATAATTTCCTGAGTTCATCCATGTTACTGCAAATGGCAACATTTCTTTTTTATGGCTGAGTAGTATTCCATTGTGCATATATACCATATTTTCCTTATCCACTCACCTGTTGATAGACATTTAGGTTGGTTCCAAATCTCGGCTACTGTAAGTATTGCTGTTACAAACTTGGGAGTACAGGTATCCCTTTGACTGGGTGATTTGCATTCCTTTGTGTATATACCCAGTAGTGAGATTGTCTGGTAGTGGATCATATGGTAGTTCCATCTGCAGTTTTTTGAGAAACCACCATACTGTTTTCCATAATGGCTGTGCTAATTTACATCCCCACCAACAATATATAAGAATTCCCCTTTCTCTGTATTCTCACCCGCATTTGTTATTTTTTGGCTTTTTGATAACGGTAATTCTAATTGGGGTAAGATGATATCTCATTGTGGTTTTGATTTGCATTTCTCTGATTAGTGATATTGAGCATTTTTTCATATATATGTTGGCCATTTGTATGTCTTCTTTTGAGAAACGTCTATTGAGCACATTTGCCCATTTTTAAAATCAGATTTTTTTTTTTTACTATTGATTGGAGTTCTTTGTATATTCTGGATATTAATTCCTTGTCAGATGAATCATTTGCAAACATTTTCTTCCATTCTGCATGTTGTCTTGTGCTCTGATGTTTGTTTCCTTTGCTGTTCTGAAGCTTTTTAGTTTGATATAATTCCATGTGTTTATTTTTGCTTTTGTTGCCTGTGCTTTAGAAGTCTTATTCATAAAATCTTTGCCCAGTCCTATGTCCTAAAGTGCTTCCCTTGTGTTTTCTTCTAGAAGTTTTATAGTTTTGGGTCTTTTATTTAAGTCTTTAGTTCTTTTTGAGTTGATTTTGGTTTATGGTGTGACACAGGGATCTAGTTTCATTCTTTTGCATTTGGATGTCCAGTTTTCCCAGACTGACCTTTCCTTGATGTATGTTATTGAGCCTTTGTTGAAATCAGCTGGCTGTAGACAAATGGAAGTACTTCTGAATTCTCTATTCTGTTCCATTGGTTTTTGTGTCTGTTTTTGTGTCAGTACCATGCTGTTTTTATTATTATAGGTTTGTAGTATATTTTTAAGTCCAGATGTGTGATATCCCTACTCTTTGTTCTTTTTGCTCAGGATTGCTAAGGCTATTCTGGTCTTCTGTTGTTCCATATAAATTTTTGACTTTTTTTTTCTATTTCTGTGAAAAATGTTGCTGATAGTTTGATGGGGATTGCAATGAATCTGTAGATTGCTTTGGGTAGTATGGTCATTTTGATACTATTGATACAATCCATGAGCATCAAA
>NW_007726476.1:633908-635519 GCF_000696425.1 Galeopterus variegatus
TTTGAATGCACTTTATTCTTTCTCTTGCCTAATTGCTCTGGCTAGGACTTCTAGTACCTTGTTGAATAGAAGTGGTGATCATGAGCATCCTTGACTTGTTCCAGTTCTTAAGGGAAAAGCTGAAAGCTTTTCAGTATAATGTTAGTTGTGGGTTTGTGTATATAGCCTTCATTCTGATGAGGCATGCCCCTTCTATACCTAATTTTTTTTTGAGAGTTTTTATCATGAAGTGATTTTTAACTTTATCAAATGTTTTTTCTGCATCTACCAAGACGATCATATGGTTTTTTCCTTTTGTTCTGCTGATGTGATTTATTGCCTTTTTTTACGTCCATATGTTGAACCATCCTTGAATCACTAGGATAAATCCTACTTGATCTGGTACATAATCTTTTTGATGTGCTGTTGGTTTGGTTTGCTACTATTTTAATTGAGGATTTCTGCATCTACGTTCATCAGGAATATTGGCCTGTACTTTTCTTTCTTTGTGGTGTTCTTGCCTGGTTTTGTTATCATGGTAATGTTGGTCTCCTAGTATGAGTTTGGAAGAATTCTATCCAATTCAATTTTTTGAAATAGTAAGAAGTATTCATATTAGTTCTTCTTTAAATATTGGTGGAATTCAGCAGTAAGGCCATCTAGTCCACCATTTTCTTCCATGTGAGACCTCTGCATTGCTGGAAGGCCACCACTAAAGAAGGCCCTCACCATAAGTGTTCCTTGAACTTTGGACTTCCCAGTCTCTGAAACTGTAAGAAATAAATTTTGTTTTCTTATAAATTATCCAGTTCCAGATATTTTGTTATAAACAACAGAAACAGACGAATACATGGTCCTTTTCTGTGAGAGAGACATACCTTGGTTACCTCTAGTCTGCCATCTTACCCCAGTTCTTATAAATGGCTAATTTCTTTGGAGAATTGACACCATAAACTTTTCATAAAGCATCAATAATTTCACCATTCTTCCACCCAAGCTTCACCATGTTTAAATTTTTTTCTTGCTGGCAGTACAGAGATTGAACCCTAGACCTTGGTGTTGTTATCAGCACTACACTCTAAACAACACAGTTAACTGGCCAGCCCATTCACCATAAATTTGATGTTTGTTCTTGTTTCAATTTTAGCAGAATTCATGTTGCTTTGATTGGGGCTCATTTCAAACTGATATATATATATATATTTTTTAACTGACACATAAGTGATTATAGATAGATATTTGTGTGGTATAGAGTTGAGTATCAATACCTGTTTACAATGTGTGATGATCAAGTCAGGATAATTAGCATATTCATCATTACAAAAGGTAATCATTTCTTTGTGTTGAAGATATTTGGTATTCCTCTTCTAGTCATTTCAAAACATGCATTAAATTATTGTTAATTACAGATGCCTAGCTTGACTGTAATCAATGGAGCTTATTATCCCTAACTACCTATTTTTGGTCCACTAACCCATTTTTTGGTATACTCCCTCTACCTCACCCTTTCCTGGCTCTGAAAATCCAGTCTTGTTCTCTTCTTCTCAAAGTTCAATTTATTATTATGATCGTTGTTTCTCTTTCTCTCTCTCTCTCAGTATGCACTTATGAGTGAGGATATGAGGTATTTCT
>NW_007726476.1:636562-643065 GCF_000696425.1 Galeopterus variegatus
ATAAACCCCAGAATACTTTGAAGAAGTATAGTGCTTTCTAAACAAGCTGGTTCAGTGATATTACATACCTGTTCTATCATATGACACAGGCCTGGTTTTCTTAACTTTTGGACAAGCATGAGTTTGATCCTTTTCTCCCCTTGGTTTCCCATTTTCCTTATGGAAAGCTGGCTCAGAAGCAACTATACATTGTTGAGTTATATTTTCTTTAAGGTAATCTGAAAATAAAACCAATATTAACTGAATAACTAGCACAAATTATAAATAATACCAGAGTAATTCCACATACCAACCAATACAGTCAATCATTATATAAGGCATTATACCATAATAGTTGAGAGTACAGGCTCTGAGTCAAACAGGCTGGGTTCCAAAAGCTCATATACAAGTTTTACCCCTCATACTTCTGTGATTTGTTTTGACAGTCAATCATTATATAAGGCATTATACCATAATAGTTGAGAGTACAGGCTCTGAGTCAAATAGGCTGGGTTCCAAAAGCTCATATACAAGTTTTACCCCTCATACTTCTGTGATTTGTTTTGTAAGTTACCTGTCTGCCTTACTTTCCTCACCTTTGAAATGAGGATTGTTACAGAAAGAACATCATAGGGTTGTTACAAGAATTAAATTCATTAATACATTTAAAGCACAGAGTAAGCGCTTCCCAAGGTAAATGTTAGTTGTTGGTTTTATTATTACACTAAATCTTTGAAGTGTGACTCCTCATATGAAATAAATACAGAAAAAGACCTTTTTATAACTGTAATTTGGTGACTGAGCACAGAAAATATTTAGATATAAATGTAGAAAAGTAACAAAGGTCCTACTTCTCATATTTCTTCTACAGCTTACCTAACTGGTGGATTTTCAACACATAGAAGAATGGGGAAATTATTGAAAATACAGCTTTTTAGAAGCAAAGAAATTTTACTTGTTCTCATTCATTTAACAAATACCGATATATTGCAAGGCATTAAACTACAATGTAGTAGAGGATAAGACACAATAATTACAAACAAAACAAAATAGTGCCATAGAGATAACCAGTAAATTCTATCTAAGCCAATAGTCCTACTTCGGAGGAGAAAGAAATAATTTCCCATTTCTATAATCAGAGGAGACCACACACCTCTTCTGTCCCAAGGAATCAAATGCTGAAAGATGGTAAGGTTTTTAATTGTGGAGTAGTGGGGAGGTGGAGGCTGGGGATGAAAGACCAGAATACAAGATCGGGAGATCACGATGAGAAAATGTGGGCTCTAATGGAAAGCTTGTGTGAGAGAGTTGTAAAAACTTTCCCTATCTATAACCTCTATTCAAAGAGTTTCTCCCACCTCCTCTCCCAACCTAGTTTCAATTAAGGACAACCTAAGGACACCACTGACATGCAACTTCCCCAAGCAGTGGTTGTTTATACTCCCACACTCCATGTAACTCAAGATTGGAAAGTGGGCTTGTTTTCTTCCTTGTTCCCCATTCACCACTTCTACATCATTACAATCTTCCCTCTTTAAACAATATAATAAAATCCTACCCCTTTAAGTGCATGCCTTTTTGTTATACCATACTTGTCCACTCTTCATTGAAATCTATACCAATTGCTTGGTCACTCAATCAGTCTGAAACTCTGGCTCCAGGAAGGGCCCACTTTCCCCATATTAAATCTGCCATCATTCAGATGACTCCAGCATTCATGAATTAAGACCTGTCTGATACCATGCCCCCTCCTTCCCTTTCTAGATGTCCTCATATCTCTATCTACGTCAACCAACCACATTCAAGCAACTATATGCCCCATCAGTTTTATGGTTTTATTTGCAGATTACCTTAAAAAAGTATAACTTGACCACATATAGCTGCTCATGTGGTTACTATGACATCGTAGTGCTTGTTATCACTTGCCCTCTGTCCTTCCAGCCATTCTTTGATCTCATCAGGACTTCCAGCAGTTCACTGCCTCATCAGTTTATTACAATCCACCATCCCTCTATTATTTTTCACCTTTCTCATTACCCAACTTAAATTATGTTGTCTTTCAACAACATTTTTGCCAATATCCTAAACTCCTTTTTCTTTTGGTCTCACCTATATGGCAAAACACCAGTCCTGGGTGAACCTAACTCTATGTGTTCCCTGTGTCTGCATCTGCACATCCCAGTGCCATTAGAGAAAGGCTCACAAGTAGATGGATTGGTAACCCTCAAAATTCATTTAAACTAATCACAAATGGACCCCGAACACAAACCCAATATCCTCTTGTTTGGTTAACTTGCTCTTCTTCCTTTTCAATGGCTACTTCATATTTTCCACACTGCTCACATTTCTAAACCTTTACCATCCAGTCTCCTTCCTTCAGCTGATCTCAGTGCTTACTTCCCAGGAAACACAAAAGTCATTAAATGGGAATTCCTTCCACTTCCCTCTGCCAAACAAACCAAGCACCCCATGTTTGCAATCATCTTTTCCTACTGCTCTCCTGACTTAGTAAAGAAGGGGTCTGTTTTTCACTNCAGCTCCCATCTTAAATAAAATCCATTCTTTGACCACAACTTCCTTCATTTGTTAATTTATATCTTGCCTTTCTTCACAGCTAAACTTCTCAAAAGAGTTGCATATCGTCACTATTCTATTTCTTCATTTACAGTTGTTTCTTAATCCACTCCAGTATGGCTTTGTGTTTAACTCCAACAAAATAGCGACCATACTCTTGAGGCCAGTAAATTCAATATACATTTTCCAGTCCTCGTTTTACTTGACTTCTAAGTGTCATTTGATACTTTAGATCATTCCTTGCTTTTTGATATAATCTTTTCCTTTGACTTCTGTGACACCACACACTCATTCTCTTCCTCATCATCTTATTCAGCCTAACTCTGTGACCAATCCCATAACTTGCAGTCATCCCCCTTTTTCTGGCTTGTAACTGCCCTGTTTTAGTCTCACTTTATATACTCTCCCTAGGCTGTGGAGAATATTGACATTAATAAAACACATGTATTTCACAGGGCCATAGTCTATAGCATAGTAGGACCAAAATCCTTAGTTTAGTAGGACCAAAGTCCTTAGATTAGGTTGTACCATAGTGGGGCCAAAGTCCTGTAGTTTAAGCCATAGGCCAACTCTTTAAAAATACACATAAAAATACTAAGATTGGGAAAAACCAGAAAACTTTTACAGGACTCAAGTCTTTGATGCAGATAAGAAAATTGAAACACAGCAAAAGTGATTGCTCTGGGGGCAGTTGCCCTTGGTGCAGCTAAGGCTAAATGATGGAAAAGTATGTGAGCTAAAATCTTCAAGGATATTCTGCTAGTTAGTGGTAAGGGGATGTTCCACATCTTACCCTCAGCTGTTTCTTTAAGTTTCTTGGGGAGCTAAGCACTGCCATGGTAATTATCTCATTGTTTCTTTTTGTATGTCACATAGCTTAGTTTTATGACTCCTTTGATGGTAAACTGCTTGAACTACTTTTAAGTTACACCTGCTTTAATGAAAATTGTCATGTAGCCAGTTTGTTTATGTTTTCACTATGACTGATTAGCCACCTGTGTTTCTTCTGTAACTTTCCCCCCTGTACAATAAAAAGCTGAGGAAGAACCTGACTTGGGGCTGTGCCTGGGGCCCTTCTCTCTTGAAGAAGTTCTCCCTGAGTACAGTCCCTTCGGGTCTCTCACTGTTCAGGATACATGGGCTCCGAGTAATCCTTTGTGTCTCCGTCACCCTGCAAGAGGTGACACTAGGCAATCTCACCCATGGCCATGGCTTAAACTTCCACTCATATGATTATTCCTAAATATATCATATCAGCCCTAACTTCACAGAGCTCCCAACACATATATTCAACTACCTTCTAGACATCTCCACTGGTATAAACCAGAGTTACTCCAAATTCAACATGTTCAAAATTATACTCCCCCAGACCCCACAAATCCTGACCTTTTCTCAGGGCTTCCTATCTTAGTGAATACATTATTTATTATATTAAACAAGCCAGAAGACTAGGACACCTCCCTCTCTCTCACGAGTCTCTCACCATAACTGATCATTTTACCTTCAGAACATCTAAAGCCTCCTAACTGGTCTCTGTATATGAATTCTTGTTGCCCTCCAATCTATTCTTCAATCTATAGCCAGAGTGATCTTTTAAAAATAGAAGTCTTCACTTGGGAGAGTGTGGTGCTGATAACACCAAGCTCAGAACTTGGATCCCCATACTGGCCAGCTGACAAAAAATACAATAAAAATCTGATCGTGTTAACTCCCTCCTTAAAACCTTTTCATGGCTCCTATCTTCAAAGTATAATGACAAAAATCCTTAACGTAGCCAGTACGTCTTTCCTATCCAGACTCATATTTCTGCCCACTTGTTCCTGAGGAAAATAACAAAGGGGTCAGAATACTCCTTCTAAGTTTCACTTTGTTGGAAGGGAAGCTTTGTCAGGCCTACTAACACTTAGCTATAAGATTCAGGCACTGTCTCTGGTTTAATCATCAGAATTTCTGGAGCTCAAGCACCTTCAGGAAATCAAACATACCCATCTACACAGAGAGGCTAAAGGAAATTTGAGTATTTCCTAAATAGTGTTTGGGGTATGTATTTAATAGACAATATGGGAGGAAATATATTGTTACTAAAAATAATCAAACTATGATCTTGTCCAGAAAAGAGAGAGAACACTAATTTTGGCAGACCCTAAAATACCTGAGAAACAACAACATTGAACTAGTAAACAGGAGTAAAAACCCATGAAAGAGGCTGAAAAACAGCAGTCCAGAAAAGAAGAAATGACAGGTGAGGAGTTTTTCTCAAAATTCAAGGGAAAAGAAAGAAAAGGTCAAAAGTGCAAAATGTTGCAGAATAATACAGTAAAGATTATTTTATTTATAAATTAATTATTTTTATAAGGATTTAGCCCTGAGAAGGTATCTGCTGAACTTGGAAGAGTCTTATTAGTAGGGTGGAGGTAGAATACAGGATGAGGAATGAACTAGAAGGATGTGGACGTAGGAAGCCTAGCCTCCTCTTTCAAAAAGCATCATCACATAGTGGCTACTGCGATAAGTTGAGCACAGGACTAAAGTGTTTCTGGGTTGTTTTGTTTTGTTTAAGATGGTTAAGCATGGAGCATGTTTATGCGCTGACAGAAAAGAACCAGTAGAAAGGAATATGTGAGAGAAGATAACTGATGGGTGGGCCTCAAGTTCCTGAGGACATGGCAGAAGAGGAACTCCAGAGTGAGGTGGGGGGACTTATTTTAAAGGACAGGAGGCACTGTTATCCTCTGTGACAAGTACTGCAGATGGGGCTGGAAACTTACGAAGGTGAGGATGTGAAAGAGGAGGATAAAAAAAAGGAAGTTGTGATAAAAAATATTAAAATACTGGAAATGGTAGAATTTGGGCAAAGGAGAAGGAAGGAAGACTGAAACAGTGGAGGTATGTGGAGGAGTAATCACGATGCTGGTAGAAATGAGCAATTCAGGAGGTCACAACACAGCCAGAAGGCACTGGGGACTTAAGAAAATGCTGAACCTTTAAGGTCTTTACCTAAAAAGAAAACCAAAAAACAAAAACCAAAAAACAAACCATGTAATATGAGTAAGTTATGTAAATTGCTATAGAAATGTCAGATATTGTTGGTGGTGTTAGTGATATCCCTGTTGTTTTCATTACTGTTATCAATATTTAGATCATATTCCCTTCAAAAAGCAAGCTTTGTATTTGAAAATGGTGCTAATTGCTATGACTAATGAAATTAGTAAAATACCAAACCTTACATTTTGAAAGTGGA
Source organism: Galeopterus variegatus (assembly GCF_000696425.1). Taxonomy (NCBI): domain Eukaryota; kingdom Metazoa; phylum Chordata; class Mammalia; order Dermoptera; family Cynocephalidae; genus Galeopterus; species Galeopterus variegatus. The sequence goes on from NW_007726476.1 coordinate 642,357, forward strand.
CTCGAGTATTTCAATATATTTCACTTGGTTTCTTAATTTAATCCTATCAAAAATTTCTTTCCATCTCCATAAAAGAAAACATAAATCAACATGCCTGGATAGTAATCTTGATACATTTCTTCTGTTTTCTCTGATATAAATGATTTACATTTCAATGTTTCCTTTTCTGCTATTTCAGTTGGTTCATTCTCTGATGATGGGACATCTTTGCATTTTTGCTCTTCATATTTTAAAAGTCTAGTATGACCAAAAAATTTTTTTAAGAAGATAAATAATCATATTAATAAAATATTGCACTGTTAGCATATTACTTAGAATTTCATATTTAAAATTGAAACAGCTTTCAGGTCTAATAAATGCTATGGTTAACATTCCCTATAAAGATTACATGTTTATTCTGTAATTTACAATACAATATAATACCTATCTTCTCAAGCAATTTTTTGATAGGTACTTTGACAAGCAGATCTGAAACATGTAGAGTCTAGGTCCAAATGGTTTTAGCTTAAGAAAACAGATATTATACATAAATAAATATAATAAATTATTACTGAAAATTTAAAGCTGGAAGGGACTTAAGAATCTTGATCTCATTTTTGAAGATGAAGAAATTTTACCCAATTAAGTTAGTGGCAGAGTGAAGTCAGTTTTCTGACATAATATACTTGCTTATTGTCCTTCTTTATGAAACACACACACACACACACAC
>NW_007726476.1:644519-646173 GCF_000696425.1 Galeopterus variegatus
CTTAACAGTGTGTAGGAGTTATTTATACATTTTGCACACAGTAGTAATCTTTTGTCATTTTATATCTCTTTTAGACTTACCTTTTCATTTTCTTGATGTCTTAATAGAAGATCTTAATTCTAATATAACTTAATTATGTCATTGCCTTTATGGTTTGTTTTATGTCTTCTTTAGGAAATCTTTACTTACTCCAAGGTGATGACAAATTATCTTATACATCTTTAATAGTTTTAAAGTTTTGTTTTTCATGGAAGTTTTTAAAATTCTTATGTAAGTTCTTAAATCCTTGATTTGGGGGTATGGCATAAGAGGCAGACCCAATTTTTTCCTTTAGCTCCCCCAATAAGGATATACAATTGTCACAGTGCCATTATTGAACACCCCCATCCATTCCCTCACCAACTTGGAACACCAAGTCTGTCATCACTCACAATATATACAGTTGTCTGTCCCTGGGTTCTTTACAGTAGTCATTCCTTATTTGTGGCAGATATGTTCCAAGACCCCCAGTGGATGCTTGAAACCCTATGTTTTTTGCAGCACTAATTACAATTGCCAAGATATGGAATCAACCCAAGTATCCATCATCAGATGAATGGATAATAAAAATGTGGTACACATATACAATGGAATACTACTCTGCCATAAAAAAAAAAAAATGAAATCATGTCATTTGTAACAACATGGATGAGCTTAGAAGACATTATGTTTTTTTTAATTTTTTTTTTTTTTGTCTTTTTTTCGTGTCTGGCAATGGATCGCAACCCTCAGTGTCGCGCNTTTCTGACATAATATACTTGCTTATTGTCCTTCTTTATGAAACACACACACACACACACACACCCCCAACCCATATAAGAATTAAAACCAAAACTTTTTCACAGTACACAAGCCAACTGTCTGCTTTGTAAATACTGGGAAAAACTTTTTATAAGAAAAGATTCTAAAATCACTGCCTATAATTGACTTATACAGTAAACTATATTTTTACAATGCAGAGGAAATTCAGGTTCTGTAAATCCTTATATGTATTTTTCTGGGGGAAAAAAGTAGCCATTAAAAATACCTATCCTATCAAAAATACTTACTCACATGAATAAGAAGGCAATACTTCTCTTCAAGGACAAATAAAGCACAACTTCTTTGAACTTGTTTATGACTAGCTTATTAGGTATTCTTAAATCCTTTTCTTTTGAGCACTTTGGAAGTCCCCATTTGGCTTATAAACATCTTGAAAAGTTTCCTCTTCATTGAAATGTCTATCTATATCCTTTGTCCTTTTTTTTTTTTGGTACTAAATTGTTTGCCATTTTCTTCTTAACAGTGTGTAGGAGTTATTTATACATTTTGCACACAGTAGTAATCTTTTGTCATTTTNGATACAGAGTTACAGTTAGACTGGAAGAATAAATTCTAGTGTTCTATAGTAGTGCTACGTGTCTGTAATTAATAATAATTTATCATATATTTTCAAATGGCTAGAAGAAAGTAGTTCAAATGTTCTCATCACAAAGAAATGATAAATGCTTGCGGTGATGGACATGCTCATTAAACTAATCTGATAATCACACAGTGTATACACATACTGAAATATTACCCTGTACCCCATAAATATGCACAATTATTATGTGTCAATTTAAAATTAAAAAAAAAA
>NW_007726476.1:647126-648583 GCF_000696425.1 Galeopterus variegatus
TCTTCTACACTCTTACTAATTTTTCTGCTTGATCTTTTAATTAAGAGTGATTTATTAAAATTTCTCACCTTAATGGTTGATTTGTCCATTTCTCCTTTAGTTTGTCAACTTTTGCTTCAAATAGGCCTATATAAGTTTAGAACTGTTATAACCTACTGAATTAAACTTATCATAAAATATTAGTCTTATTTACCTTTAATTATTCTTTTGCTTCACAGTCTTTTCTGATACTATAGTGTTTTTTTTGATACTATAACAATGTCTTGTCTTAAGTTTTTCCATCTTTTTACTTTTCATCTATTGATATCCTTATGTTTTTCAAGATGCCTCTACAAAATTCATTTTATATTTTATAGTTTGACACTAAAAAAAGTTGTCCATTTGCATTTGTTGAGATTACAGACATATTTTCAATTCATTTCTACCATCTTATCTTGTTTTCTATGTACCTCTTTTCTTATCTTTTCTCTATTTTCTATCTTTTAATTTTTCTTTCTTGAAAATTTCCTCAACTTTATCTTTTAACTCTGCTCTGAATCTTCATATGTGCTATTATTTATTTAATCTCCAAGTGCTTTTTTTTTATTTTCCAAATTTTTAAATTCTTCAATGTCTCCAAATGTTCCATATTTTTATTCTCCAAATGTTGACTGTTTCTTCTCTCATTCCTTTATTCATCTAATAACAGATTTGTGGTTGTTGCTGCTGTTTAACTTTTCTCCCTGCATGGTTTACTTCCTCCAAGCTTCCTTGATCGTTTGGATTTCTATCATGCTATAAACGTTCCTCAAATGTCTCTGATCATGGGTTCTCTGCTCATATTTAAGAATCACCACTAAAATGACAATGAGACAGCTTTTTGTGCACTGGTGAAGTTTGTCAACTAGTGAATTTCACTGTGGGATGATTTGGGGTTTTGTTGGGGTATTCCCAACTGTTATCTGTAGATCTTTCCTTTTGGCTCACCGGTTATCTCAGAGAATAATTTTCTTAGCTTTTGATTGTGATTTTTCTCAAAGTCAAACAGGAGGAAGAAGCAGAGGGTCCACCTTGATTTGAGCATAGTATTCTACTCTCAGATGTGCTTGGTGTCCCCACATCCTGGATCTCTGTTTAATTTAGAGAGTAAACCTCTAGTCTTCTTTTGGAGTGGAGGAAATAGTCTCTTGGCTTCGAGAGGTGAAAATGGGGTTCTGGGTTCTAAGTACATTTTATACAGACTTTCAGCTTATTGATTAGTCCCAGATGCACCGTTACTTCCAGAAGCACCTGGTATAACTAATTCTTGAATTTGTGTGAGGTGAGCATGGATGTGGGAGGGAGGGAGAGAGGATGAATCAGCCTGCTTCTAGGCGTTACCTACTGCTACTTTAGAGCTCCACTTTGTTCTGCTAAATCAATAATCACTCATCCATCTTTTTGCAAGCTTCCTAAATTTCACTGGTATCTCCCACTGT
>NW_007726476.1:649097-650578 GCF_000696425.1 Galeopterus variegatus
AAGGTAGAAGGAAAACAAGGGGAAGACAATGCTCAAGGGCAGATATGACTGCCACACCTGTAATTATCCACTTATTCATCCTAATCCTTGGCCCATATCAAGTGCTGAGGTAATAATAACCTTCTATTCCCTGGTTGATTTGGATGGTAGTGCTGTTTTTCTGTAGATGAGGATCCACCCAGAGGAATGTGGGGAAAAAAGCCAAAAAACACATGGATCTCCCCAATCTTTTTTTTTTTTTTTCATCTGCTCTGTGCTGCCTTCTGCTCTGAGCTGCATTCTCTGCCCACAGTCCATGCCTAGAACTAACCATCTTTCTCCTTCCTGGGATTTTTTTCTCAATTGTTGGTTGATTTCTCATATCCATCAACATCCCTCGCACTTTTTTGACATATCCAAGGTCCAAGGTTGGTCTGGGGGAAGCAGCCAGAAACCAGTGTTAATTTGCCTATATTGTCAGGAACTAAGGTTTTCTAAACTGCAGAACCCTTAACCAATGACATTTCAAGTTTTTCACTGTCGGAATGGTTTACCACTAGCCATATGTTGTTGAAGTTTTACTTTAGAAAAAAATCTTATTATATTATATGCTATTTTTACCTTGGTTTTTTGCTGCTTTTGTCTTTCTCTATCTCTTGATTTACAGTTGCCAAATCAATAGGNGAGAGAGAGTAGTAAAAGCATGGGTTCAACCCACCATGTTTAAGTATGTCAAGTACTTAGTACATTCTGTTATTCAACCTATCAATATAGGTTGGTTGTTTTTTTAACTGTGATATTTTTCATATCCAGTACTCCCAGTTGGCTTTATAATTCAGAGTTTCTGTTTCAAATTAACAATACTTTCTCTTATTTTTTGAGGGGACTTATTATAAATAATTCAAAATCTTTCCCTTTCTTATCCATTACTTCTGTTTCAATGTATAAGCTAAAATCTATGAGGGCAATGAGTAAAACCCAGAAGTAGGATGATTCACAATGTGGAATCCTAGGAAGGTTTAAGAATTGAGCTGCCAGGTACCTCTGATAGCCATTGTGGAGTTTACTGGGACTGAAATAAGAATGGCTGCAAACCTGTTTAAGAAGAAGCAGTTAGAACCCTGGTCCCCTTCCTTACCTCTCAGAGCCAAGATACTGCTCCTCCACCATACCCAAATGTATCCCATTATTTTTCCCTGTGAGCTATATTAAAGGTGAGTCAACAGCTACCTTGGCTGGTAAAGTGCAGTGAGGGTTGTCTAAGCCCAGGTCTACCTTTTAAAGAGATGGAGGTGGGAGAATATGTGTCTCAGGGCCAAGATCTTCCAGTTATGCATCTGAGATATGAGGTCTGCCTATAACCATTCCCCACGTACTGTCATTCCTCCCTGCAGCTAATCCTACGCCCCACCCCCAGCACACCCACCACACACATGCCTGCGCATAAAATGAATGGTGCTGTCCCTCAAGGAATCTTCAGTATTTCTCCACTTGAGGCACTG
>NW_007726476.1:652005-653993 GCF_000696425.1 Galeopterus variegatus
TATCCAAAACTGCATATGTAGTTCCCAACTTCTCATTAGGCTTAATATAATCTCCCAATTACCTTCAAGAGTTTCTTGGATATAGTATAATTTACAGACCCTTCACTAGTCATCTGTCTCAGGACAATCTCTATATTGTCTAACTTTTCTTACACTGATGGGTTTATGTGCATAAACAGTTTTAGTTTACATTAAATTCCATACTAAAGGTAATGATAAGTTTTAAGATCATTCTCATTACTTCCTCAGGGAAGATCATCACAAAGAACTTAGGAAAGTCAATAGAAGTGGTAGCTGAAGCTGTTGAAGTAATTTCACCATACATTAAGCACTAAAATGCCACATGCACATACTACCAGCACTCTTCAGATAGAATAAAACAGAACAAAAGGAGGTAGGTTTTAAAATATGAAAAAGGGAGTCTCCTAATTACTGAAGGGAATCTAACAAGATACAGAAAGTTTCCAAACAAAGATGATGCACTACATGGAAGTCTACTGTAAATAAAGAATTTAAAGCTAGAATCAATGTAGGATAGAAAAAACTTTAACTGCCAAGTGAATATGCTTCAGACAAATCAAGTAAGACTGAAATAGGCCAGGGGCAAGACTGGAATACAAATGCTGGAAACCACCACATTAGGTATGAAGCTGACAACTACATTATCAATGTAGGACAGTCCACCTATTGATGAGACTCAGGGTGCAGAAATAAGTCCAGTTATGACCCAGAGAGTACCAAGAATGACCACAGAAGGATTGATCATTCACTGCAGCCAAGATCTGAAAGATACAACCTTGGGGCCCACACTTTGAAACAAGACAAAGAAACAGACCCTAAGGAAGGGTACAAAAGAAGCCCTGAATGAAATCCACTCTGAATGTGTCACAGGAGTTGTAAACTTTTTCTGAAAAGGGCCAAAGAATAAATATTTTAGGCTTTGTGGGCCAAAAGGTAAAATTGAGTACATTACATAGGAACTCATGGAACAAAAGAGAAAACAAATTTCCACAAATGCATTATTCATGAAATCCAAGATATAATTTTTGTAATACACAACTATTAATGAGGAAAAAGGAATTCTTTGGGTGGGGATAACATCTCATCTAACTGGAATTCAAAGTTAGTGTTATCACCAGTTAGTTACAAATGTTCACTTGTAAAAACCATTCTTAGCTTGTAGACCACACAAAAACAGGTGGCAGGCCAGATGTGGCCCATGGACCATCGTTTGCCAGCCCCTTCAACAGAATATATGCTAACCCCAAACTTCTGCTTTGACTTTGGAGTAATTCATATATTTATGCTCTCATCATTATCACCAAACATCCAATAAACATAAAAAAGGTTGTTCGATCTCACTATTCATCAGTGGACAAAAATCAGAGTTCCTCTTTTTTTTCTATCAGACAAGTAAAAAACGTCTAGTTAACCTTACACATCTTCACAGCAACATTCGAATGCCAAAACATTTCCTCAGGAAAAAAGAATAGCTTAATAATTTTATACAGAGCCAAGTTTTCATGTAGGTATGAAGATGAAAATTTTAAAACATGCAAAATTCAGAAAAGGTATTACCCATTAGCCCTTCCTGTAAAAAGTGCACTATACTAAATCCCAACAACACATAGATGAAAGCAGAAAACTTGGAAATAAAGGAAATAATAAGCTCATTTTAATATAGAACTAAGTCAAAACAGCTATGGGACTCATGAATACAGAACCTTACTTCTATACTTATATTTAGAGAGCAAAAAAATCTAAATATGAGTATAGAGATGTAATATAAGTATTTAAAAAATCAATATAGGAAAAAGGGAGGGAGAGGAACTATACAGGAAGCATACATGCTTTGGTTTCCTTATCTTTCAGATACAGAGGTCAATACACACCACTTAAGGTTGATAAATAACAGAAGTTTAAAAATATTTTTAGAAAATATAAAGGTACCCATAAAAGAAACAAAATTATGATACAAACAAAAAAAA
>NW_007726476.1:654647-660437 GCF_000696425.1 Galeopterus variegatus
ATTTTTAGAAAATATAAAGGTACCCATAAAAGAAACAAAATTATGATACAAACAAAAAAAAATTAGGGAGTAAGAGGAGTCAGATGAAATATAAATGCACGAATTATGTTCTAATTTCTTTATTTTACATTGGAGAATTGCTATGTAAAATGCAGACTACAAAATAAAGGTTGAGATATAATGTATTATATCATAAGTTCTGATAAACTAAAATAATGCATGAAGCTTCCAATATATCAGATGCAAAATGAACTCTATGTTTACACAAGAGGGATTTAAAACATCAAAAAAAGTTGAAAATAAGAGATAGCTGCAGTTGAGTTTATTAGGCTGCCTATACAATACTCCCTTCTTCCTTCCCTTCCCAAATAATACTCTAAGTTTTATTCATGTAGATGTGAAAAAAAAAAGAAAAGAAAAAGAAAGAAAGAAAGGAAGAAAGGAAGAAATAGAGATAGAAAAATGTAAGACAGCTTAGAATAGTAATAGAGGATAAAGTAATTCGACATAAAACGCATCGGGAGTCCAGAAGAAGAGAGAAAATGGGGAATATAATGACAGAATTTGTCAAATACTAATCTTCAGTTTCACAGAGTCCAACAAATTCTAAGCAGGATGAAGATATACCTATGAGCACACACCTGCATATGTACACACACACACACACACCCCTAACATAATGAAACTGTAGGATGCCTAAGACAAAGAGATCATTACAGTACCAGGTGTAGATTACTTAAAATGGAAAACGATTAGACTAAGATTACGCTTCTTGATAGCAAAAAATATCTAAACTGAAAACAATGGTATATATCTTCAACATGCTAAGGAAAAATAACTGTCAACTCAGAATTCTTTATCTGGTAATGAAGGCAAAATAAAGTGAAGGGGAGTTCAAGACATTAGAGCTACCACAATTTGAGGCAAATAAAACCAACATACACACGTTAAGAGTATCCTAAAGTACTTCAAAAAGAAGTACTATGATCCCGGATGTAAAGCCTAAGACACAAGAATGAATCATGAGCAAAAGAAGGAATGAATATGTGGGCAAAGCTAAAGAAATACTAACTACATAAACCAATAATTATTTCTTGTGGGATTAAAAGTAAGATGGAACTAAAATACAGAATATCAGAGGTCAGGAGGAGATTGATCAGGACGAAAGTGGTTTCTTTCTTTTTAATTTAAAAATAATTTTATTTGAGAATAGTTTGAGAATTTCCCAATATTTCTGGAGATCATTTGATACAGAACAAAAGTTTTTAAGATCCTTGTATTTTCTGGAGGAAGATAAACAAATTGATTAAGCTTGTACTTTGATAAGTGTGCATCTTAAAATTTTTACAGTAACTACTAGAGGAATAAATAGAATGCACAAATTCCAATAGTTGGGGTGGAGGCATAAAATAAAAATAAATATATAAGCAATCACTCTAAAAGAAGACAGAAGGATAAATAGAAAATGTGGGACAAATACAAAATAACGTGGCAGAGATAAAGAGGAACATATTAGTAATTATAATCAATATAAATAAACTAAAATAAATCTCTAAATCTCTAAAAAGACCAGGTTAGGCAAACTGGTAAAAAAAAAAAAAAAATTCCAGCTATATCTATTTAAAATGCAAATCTCTAAAAAATAAGGTAACAAAAACATTAAGAACATAAAAAAGATATACCAGGCAATTATTATACACAATAAACACATTATAGCTATATTCATATCAGAAAACAATAGACATTAAAGCATAAAGAGTCATTAGCTATAAATAGAGTCACTATATTATTAGAAGTTAACTTCACCAGGAAAATAAAACAAAACAGCTCTGACAACATAGCTTCAAAATATGTAATGTAAATATACATTGTATAATATACATTACAAAAACTGACAAAATCGTAAGGAGAAAAATAAATCTAGTATGATAATCGGCATTTCAACAAATCTTTTTCAGTTGATCAGGTCAACCGCTTTCCTACCAAGACCAATCAACCAACCAACCAGCCATTAAGAATACAGATTTTAACAACTCAATTTAAAAGTTATAATACAAACAACTTAAGAAGTAGAGAATACATAGATTTTTAAGCACACATGACATAGTTTAAAAATCAACCACCTACTGGATCATAATGTAAACCTCAACAAATTCCAAATGATTTATCATCATATAGCCCAAATTCTATAATCACAATTCAACAAGATTCGAAGAGATAAATAGGAAGACCCTATAAATTGGATTATTAAAAAAAAAAGGAAATTAAGAAATACAAAACCCACGATTCAAATAAAGCAATCATAATAGAAATTTCAAAATACCAAGAATTAAATGCTAAGATACTAAATATGACAACTTGTGACATGCACCTATAGGTGTCCTTATAAGTACATATGTAGCCTTAAATGCTTATACTAGAAAAGATTAACTGAAAGAAGCATGTAAATTAAGAAATTAGATAAAGCAAGACTTTATAATTCCAAAGTAGAAAGGAGGAATAATAAAGATTAGAGCAGAGTTTTTTAAAAAATAAATACAAAACAAAAATACAATACAGAGGATTAAAAGTGCTAATCATTAATGAATAGGACAAAGATGGCAAAACAAACAAACAAAAAAACCCAAAAGCTGATGAAGTAAAAAAAGAAACAGTACTTAAAATGCTTTCCCTTCCTCCACAAAAGTAAGACACAAGGCCAAGAGTTTCCACAGGTGAGCTTTCTCAAACATGCAACGAACGGGAAATCCTTGTACAAACTCTTTCAGAAATAAAAAAGGAAAGCTACTGAATTCATTTCTTCAAACTAAAAGAGCAACGATTCCTAAATGAGGCAAGAACAGTACAAACACCACACAAGTTACAGACAACACTTGTGAACACGAGTGCAAAATCCTAATTAGCAAATCAAATTCCCCCCCCCCCAACTTCCTAGTGGAATTTATCCCACGAAGGCAAGTACAGTATCTATTCACGTTCCTGACGTCATTTACTATGCTAACTTCTTAGGAGAGTTACATCTGTCCATATGAACTCACATATATGACCATCTTCACATACTGTGTGCACGAAGAGACTCATCACACAGTAAGCGGTTTACCTATTACACAGTAAATGGTGGCAAAGATTTTCAAAGAGCTCGTCACTCGTTCAAGATTTAAAGAAACAAGCCCGTCGGTACCAGAGGCAGAAGCGGGCCGGCCTGCCCGACCAAGGCAGCTAAGAAAAGCCCGCGCGAGGACGGGGCTGTCGCTGCGGCTGGCGCGGCGCGCTCGCTGCTCAGAGCGGTGCCGAGTGAGCGAGCAGCAATTACTTTGTGTTAGGTATTATAAGTAATCAAGGCTTTGCTAACGTCATGAAGATTTACTTTTTTGGAACTCCCCCTTTCAAAATCTCCCTTCACCCACGTTGCAAGAGACAAGCCCTCATCCATCTGCAACCCCACTATGGTGCCTTGCCTGGGTGTAAACTCCTGCAAGAACACCAAACAAAGAGACAGTGCACAAAAATAATTGGGGTGGGGGCACCTTTTTAAATAAAGTATCTGTAAACGCACTGAAGGGCTTCCAACCTTTGTCCTTATTTCTGTTAAGAGCGAAGAGTGGGGCTAGAAAAGGAAGCTATTGGGATATCCTGGAATCAAATATATTGTACAATGTGGGCAGTGGGATTAATGAGGGCTTTCTATTAATGAGCACATCTTTTCCATACCTGGACTAGTGTCAAATAATTCTTTGCTCTTGATAGAGTCTAATAATGTAAAACAGAAGATGAGTAAAGAATATTAATCACTAAATAGGACCTTTTTTCATTTGTTAAAATGTAAACAGTATTTTTTAGCTATTAATAATGTTCATATCAATCAGATTTCCTTAGCCAGAAATACAAGCACCTTCAAATAGTGAGGTAGTACTGGTTAACGACAGTAATTCCAATAATATGTTAGTAGACGTGGTGACAGTGGGCATGCTTGTCTTGTTATTGTTCTTTAGGAAAAAACTTTAAGCTTTTTCCAGTTCAGGGTCAATTTGATGCTGTGTTTGTTGTATATGGTTTTTGTTGTGTTGAGATAGATACTTTCCTTCTACACCTAATTTGCTGTGAGTCTATCATGAAGAGATACTGAATTTTTCAAATGCTTTTTCTGTGTCTATAATCGTATGCTTTTTGTCCTTGATTCTTTTGATGTGGTCTATCAAGTTTATTGACTTGCATATGTTGAACCATCTTTGCCTCTCTGGGATGAATCCCATTTGATCATGGTGTATATTTTTTTTGATATGTTGCTGTATTATGATTGTTAATATTTGTTGGGGATTTTTGTGTCTATTTTCATCAGAGATATTGGCCTGTCGTTTTCCTTTTTCTTGTATCTTTGTCTGGTTTTGATATCAGGGTGATACTGACCTCATAGAATGATTTTGGGTGAGTGACCTCTTTTGATTTTTTAAAATTGTTTGAAGAGAATTGGTATTAATTCATCTTTAAATGTTTGGTAGAATTCAGCAGTAAAGCTGTATGGTCCTGGGCTTTTCTCTTTTGGGACATTGCTGATTACTGCTTCAATCTCATTGCTTATTATTGGTCAGTTCAGGTTTTATATGTCTTCTTGGTTTAGTCTTCATAGTTTGGATGTGTCCAGAAATTAATACATTTCCTCTAGGTTTTCATATTTGTTGGCATTTAGTGCTTTATACTAGTCTCTGATGATTCTTTGTATTTCTGTGGTATAGGTTGTAATATCTCCTTTTTCGTTGCTGTTTTTTGTTATGTGGTCTTCTCTCTTCTGTTTTTTATTATCCTAGGTGATGGTTTGAAATTTTATTTATCTTCTCAAAATACCAACTTTTTGTTTCATTGATCTTTTGTATCATTTTTGTGGTCTCTATTTCTTTTAGTTCTGCTCTGATCTTAATTATTTCTTTCCATCTACTACTTTCAGGATTGGTTTGTTCTTGTTTCTCTAGTTCTTTGGGGTGTGGCATTAGGTCATTTGTTTGAAGACTTTCTATTCTTTTAATGTAAGTGTTTATTGTAATGAACTTGATCATGCTGAATGATCCTTTTTATGTGTTGCTGCATCTGGTTTGCTAGTATGGTGTTGAGGATTTTTGCATTTATGTTCACCAAGGATATTGAACTGAAATTTTTTCTTGTCTGCCTTTGGTATCAGGATAATTCTGGCCTCATAAAATGAATTTGGAAATATCCCTTTCTCTTCAATTTTTTGGAAGAGTTTGTGAAGTTTGTGCTTCTTTAAATGTTTGGTCAAATTCAGAAGTGAAGTTATAAGGACATGGGATTTTCTCTGATGGGAGACTTTTTATTGCTGAATCATTCTCCTTACTCATTTTTGTTCTGTTCAGATTTTTAATTTCTCCATGATTCAGTCTTGGTAGGCTGTATGAATCTAGGAATTTATCTATTTAATTTGTTGGCATATAATTGTTCATAATGCATTTTCGAAGTCAGAATTTATAATATTTTGTAATATGTGTCCTTTGACAATTTATTTTAGCTATAGTTGTTATTAATAGTTTTGTTTTTAACCCTCATTCCTGGGATAAAATTGCTTTACATACCACCATTAAAAGTCCTAGAGTATTCTGAATATGGCTTTGTATTATACTATTGAGTTTTATGTACCCCTAAGTTTTTCACTATTAATATCTGGCATTTTGTTACAGTTCGAAGAACTTTCTTTTTTTTTTTTTTTTTCCTTTTTGCCTTTTTTCGTGACCGGCAACGGATCGCAACCCTCAGTGTTGTGCCCGTACCGGACCGGGACCG
>NW_007726476.1:661437-679291 GCF_000696425.1 Galeopterus variegatus
CCCAAGCGGCGCACTGTAGCAGTGCGCCACCGGGCCAGCCCACGAAGAACTTTCTTTAGCAATTTTCCTCCTCTTTTGTTTGTCTCAGAAAGTTATTATTTCTCCTTCATTTCTGAAAGACAGCTTTGATGGAAAAAGTGTTACTGGTTGGCAGTTTTTAGTTAAAGCATTTTGAATGTATCATTCCACTTTCTCCTGGCATGCTGGGTTTCTGCTGAGAAATCTGCTAATTGTCATACTGAGATTACATTGTATGTGATATGTTTCTTATCTTTTGCTGCTTTCAGAATTTTTTCTTCGTCTTTGATTTTTGGTAGTTTTCTTATTATGTGTCTTGGTGAACTTCACTTGGGGTTGAATTTGAGATCTCTGTGCTTTCTGTTGCTAGATGTTTGTATCTATCCCCAGACAGGGAAATTTTCAGTCATTTGATCTTTAAATATGCTTTCTGGGCCTTTTTCTTTTTCTTATCCTTCTTTAACTTATATAATGCAAAAGTTAGGTCTCTTGAAAGTGTCCCACACGTTTTATAGGCTGTCTTCATTTTTTTCATTCTTTCTCTTTTTTGCTCCTCTGACTGGATAATTTCAAATGTTCCATCTTCTACCTCATAGATGTTTTCTTCAACTTTACTGGGCCTGCGTTGAAGCTTATTAAGTTCATCATTGTATTCTTCATCTCTAAAATTTCTATTTGGTTTTTTAAATTGTTGTTATTCTTTTCAACCTTCTCATTTTGTTCATGTATTGTTTTCCAAATTTCATTTAATTTTTTATCTGTAAATTCTTGTAGTTCATTTCAGTTCTTTAAGAGGATTATACTATTCTTTGTCATTTCATAGATTTCTATTTTTTAGGATTTATTCTTGGAGCTTTGTTAGTTTATTTTGGAGGTATCATGATTTCCTGAGTCTTTGTAATCCTTGTGGTTTTGTGTTCTTATCTATGCCTTTGAGGAGATAGCCACCTCTTCTGGCTTTTACTGGTGTTCATTGGCAGGGATAGACCTTCACTACTTCACTACTTAGTTTATCCTGTGATACTGCATGAGCCAGCTGGTAATGACCCCAGGCAGGCAGGACTTATTTTCAGGTTTTCTAGATGACAGGGACACTGCCTTTGATCTGAGTTAGGGTGGAGAACCTGGCTGGGCTCTTCTATCAGCAAGATGTCTGGCTGTGCTCTACAATCAGGTAAAGCTGCTGGCTGGGCACTGCAATTGCCTCTGATTTGGCTGGACCACAGGCTGTATTACCTGGCCAGATGGTATTGCTATTTGAGTTCTGCAACTGTACAACATTGTGGGAAGAGTACAAGTTTCAGTGGAGTCTCTGCTGAGGATGGGTGGGATAAGCTGCTATGCACAGTAGAAATACACTGATGAGATTTGTCTCCCTGCCAGGTGGGGGCAGGGATTGGGGATTGAGGCTGAGCTGAGTACTGTTTAAATTTCCAGGTGTGGCAGAACTAGCAATTTGCAGAAATATACTGGAGTGGTTTTCTCCCTTTCCGGATGAGGTATTGGAGTGCTCTTTAAGGCCATGCTGAGTGCTTTTTAAACTACCAGATATGGCAGAACTTGCCCTTGCCTTTGCCAAATTGTGCTTTGGAAGCCATCCTCCTTGGGTGGGGACTGAGGTCAGGGTCTGAAGCTGGGCCTGGAGGCTGGCTATCAAGGGATACAAACCAGGTGAACTTTCCACCACTTCTGGGAGTGACCAGCTTGGCTTTTCAGGTGCGCTATGCTGTTTGCTGGTACCTCTGATCAGGTGCCATCGCTGGCAGGAACATAGAGTTACCACCAAGATCTGTTGGCTGGGAATTTTGGACTTTGCCTCCTTGTTTTGTTCTACCTGATCCCAGGTGGTCTAACCCTGCTATTACCCACTGTTGTCCCTGTGAGCTGAGACCGGAGTGGGCTTTCTGGGAAGCATCTCAGAATGGTGAGGAATCTAGATGTGTGCCTCTGGTTTTCTTTTCCCACAGTAGAAGCTGTGGGTCCTGAGGAATCCTCCCTGTGTGGCACTGTGCTGTATTGGGGGAGGGGATGCAATGGGGTCAAAGTGAGACCATTTCTTTTACCTTTCAAATGCAGTTTTTATTCAGTTCTGTGGTGCACACAGGTGTCTTGACTTATCCCCAACTTTCGAGGTTTTCACAAAGGTGTGCTTATCTGTGAGTGGGTTGCTAGTTAACTTTCTGTGGGGGATAGTGAAACCTGGAACATCCTATTCTGCCATCTTGCTGACATCTGTCAGTGTTAATTCTTTTTTAAGCATTTGGTGGATACCACCAGTGAAACAATCTGGGCCTGGAGATTTCTCTTTTGGAAGTTTTAAAATTATGAATTCAATTTCTTTGATAGTTATAGGGCTATTGAGATTATCTGTTTCATGTTGGGTGAGTTGTGGTAGTTTGTGTTTTCCTGAGGAATTGATCCATTTCATCTAAGGTGCCAAATTTATGTGTACAGTTTACTCATAGTATTCCCTTTGATGTCTACAGGGTCTGCAGTGAAATTTCCTATTGTAGCCTGATATTTATAATTTGTGTTTCTTGCTTTTTTTCTCTGTCAGTCTTGCTTGAGGTTTGTTAGTTTTACTGATATTTTTAAAAGAATCAGATCATTATTATATTGCTTTCTTTCTCTATTGTTTTCCCTTTTTCCATTTTATTGATTTCTTCTCTTATCTTTATTATTCCCTTCTTTCTGCTTGCTTCACGTTTATAATGTTCTTTGTTCTTTAAGTTCTTGGAGCAGGAACTTAGATTATTGATTTGAGACCACCTCTTTAATGTAAGTATTTTGTGCTATGAATTTCACTCAGCACTGACTTAGCTGTATACCACAGATTGTAATACATTGCATTTTCATTTCCATTCAGTTCACTGAATTTTTAAATTTCCCTTGAGTCTTCCTCTTTGACCCATTTAGAAGTGCTTTGTTTAGTTTTTTTTTTTATTGAATCATAATTGATTATACATATTTTTGGAATTCAATGTTGACATATGCTGATCAAATCAATATTACTAGTGTGTATATTGTTACAAATTGTACTGATTTTTATGCCCCTTGTCCAATCTCTCCCTATCCCCCTTTCCCTCCCCCCTCCCACCACTGATAACCCTAGATTTCTTCTCTCCCTCTAAAAGAGTAATGGTGACTGTGTTGATTTGTTGCCCAGATGATCGGTCCAATGCTGAAAGAGGTCCCCAAATATTATTATAGAGCAGATGCTTCTTCTGTCACTCTGGAATGGGCTTTGTAGAGAGAGACATTCTATTCTTTTCTTTGGTCTCTGCCGGACTTTTCTTTGGACTCTCCTTGTGTCAGTGCACTCCAGTGGCTGGTGGACCATCTGCGTGGTGGTTGTGATGTCTAGCCACTTTCATGGCAGCCGTGGTTACTGTGGTGGCTGTGGTGGGCCACCACATCATGGCGATGTTTTTGGCATGCTCCTTGGTGCTGGTGGTGTTCCTGGTTGTGTGTGGGGGGATCCGGTCCCCAGCTCCATACCCCGGTCCCCGGGCAGGCCCCAAGGTGCTGGCGGTGTGCCTGGATGTGGGTGGGTGGTCTGGTCCCTGGCTTCATGCCTCAGGTCCTCTGGCAGGCCCTGAGGCACTGGTGGTGTGCCTGAGCTGGAACTAATTTTTTGTCCTTTGCTTACTTCTAAAAGAGGAGAACTTCCTGTGGGAACAAGTACTCAAGCTGTATGGTTGAGATAAATTGCTGCTTTGCTGCTGATTCCCTAGGGAAGACTTTTTGTGCAGCTCAGGGTTTAATGGTTGACCTTATAGGTACTTCCGGCTCTCCAGAGACTGGGTGCACCTGGGTTGTGTAGAAACTCTGATCTGGGCCTGAGTCTTCTCGTTAAACTGCACCCCATGCAATTCTATATTCCTGACCGGTCTCCTCTGAGTGGTCCTGCACTGATTGCGAGGTGGATCAGCTGTCCTTGCTGTGTCCCAGTGTTCTCCTCGTAGGCCCATCTCCCCCACCCCCCGTGCTCCAGACACCTCCCATGGGATGGGCCCTGCACCAGTCCCTTGTGATGACTCACCAGCCTCTGAATGGCTCCTTTTTTTCAGCTGTTCTGGCTCCTCACTCTTGCGTGGATCCATGGGAACTCTATTAGTGGTCTTGCTGTCCTGGGGGCCACCAAGGCCCTCTTCTCCCCTGCCACCTCCAAGCAACTCCATCCGAAGGGCACAGCTGCGGCTTCTGCTGGCTCCTGCTCCATGCGCTCAGCAGCTCCAGCCTTAAAGCAGCCATGGCCTGAAATACTCTGAGCATTTTTTTCTTTCTCTCATTGGGGCTTCTCCCACCTTCATGAATGCCGTAGGTCTCTCCTCCTCTTCCTCTGAGCTCCAGTAGCCCCTAGCTTAGCTGTTGTTACATTTTTATGGTTGTAAATTGGTTGATTTGTGGGAGAGAGTGACACTGGGGACCATCTATTCTGCCATCTTGACTGGAACCCACTTTGTTTAGTTTTCAGTGTTTGGAAATTTCCTATTATCTTCCCGTTACTAATTTCTAGTTTGATTCCACTGTGGTTGGAGGACATGCTCTGTATGATTCTTGTAATTTCATTGAGGTTTTGTCTTTATTTTGGTATTGTCCAGGATATGGCTTATCTTGCTATATGTTCCATGGGAAGTTAAAAAGAATATGTATTCTACTGCCATTGGGTGGAGTGTTCTGTAAATACTGATTAGATCATTTTGGTTGACAGAGTTGCTGAGTTTTCTATACCTTTGCTGATTTTCTGTCTAGTTCTATCATTTGTTGAGAGAATGCTTAAGTCTCCAACTGTAATTGTGGATTTCTCTCTTTTTACTTGCAGTTCAGCTTTCATTTCGCTTATTTTGCAGCCTTGTTTGGTACACACACATTTAGGATCACTCTATATTCTCGGTGTATTGATCCTTTTATCACAATATAATTTCCCTCTCTGTTTCTGCTAACTTTCTTTGTTTTGAAGTTTACTTTCTTTGGTATTCATATAGCCACTGTTTTCTTTTGATTAATGCTTACTTAATATACCTTTTGCCATTCTTTCAGGAGTACTTTTGATCTGCCTATATTGTTATATTTGAAGCAAGTTGCATGTAGACAGCATATAGTTATGCCATGTTTTTAAAGCCACTCCACAAATCAGTCTTTTAATTGGTGTATTTAGACCACTCAAATTTAATTTAATTAATTATATTTTAGGGCTTAAGTTTTAAGCCATTCTATTTTTTTGGTTTCTATGTGTTTTCTCTGCTTTTTGTTATTCTGTTTTAGTTTTCCTTCCTTCCTGTGTGTTACTTGAACATTTTTAAGAATTTGACTTTCATTTATCTATACTATTTTTGAGTGTATCTCTTTGTGTAGGTTTATTAGTGATTGCTGTAGGTATAACAGTATATATACATAACTTATTATAGTCTACTGGTGTCATCGTTTTGTCAGTTTGAAGGAATTGTAGACACCTTATCTTTAGATCCCTTTACTCTACCTCAATTGTAATATAATTGTCTTAAATATTTCTTTTATATACATTTGGTCTCTGTTTTATGCAGAGTTCAACTTCCTAGCCCATATATCTTCTTGATCCACTTGTAAAATACCCAACACTTAATTCTTAACCCTTAGATATGAAACAGTAGTAAATTAGAAAATAAAATATTCACTAATTCAATTGCTAATTAATTGCTAATTAAATAGTTTTACTATACCTATAACTCTGTCAGAGGCTATGACAATACCTGTAACTATACTATACCTATAACTCTATCTGAGCCTCAACACAAATCCTGCTTCTAAATTGCTCTTCATACTAGTTAGCAAAGTATGACATTACGGTAGCATCAAATGAGAAAGTAATTCAAATCAAAATGAGTGCTACAGGCATCCAAAGTTCAAAACTTGGTCAATAAGATCAATATTTATGATGTATTATTAAACACACACACAAATATATGTGTGTGTGTGTGTATATATATATATATATATGAAACATTTGTAGTAATATAGAACATTTATAGTATAATTTCATTTTTGTTCTGCATATACTACTTATATACTATAATAGTACTATATATTATATAGAGCATATATGTATATATAATATAAAAATATATACGATGGTATTTCACAAAGTTGGTGAAAAAATATTATTAGAACATAATGCAAATATTTCCATAAACTTTGTTTTTTTTTTTNTTGGTCAATAAGATCAATATTTATGATGTATTATTAAACACACACACAAATATATGTGTGTATGTGTATATATATATATATATATATATATATATATATATGAAACATTTGTAGTAATATAGAACATTTATAGTATAATTTCATTTTTGTTCTGTATATACTACTTATATACTATAATAGTACTATATATTATATAGAGCATATATGTATATATAATATAAAAATATATACGATGGTATTTCACAAAGTTGGTGAAAAAATATTATTAGAACATAATGCAAATATTTCCATAAACTTTGTTTTTTTTTTTCCTTTTTGTCTTTTTTCGTGACCGGCAGCGGATCGCAACCCTCAGTGTTGCGCCCGTACTGGACCGGGACTGGCAACGGGATCGCAACCCTCGGTGTTGTGCCCGCACCTTGCTCAGCCAGTGAGCGGCCGGTCTGTGTGTGGGATCCGAACCCTCAGCGGGAGCGCCGCCGCGCTCCCAAGCGGCGCACTGTAGCAGTGCACCACCAGGCCGGCCCCTTCCATAAACTTTTTGATGTTCACTCATATAGTATACGTGAAATGTTAACTGGAGTATGGTATATTTGGGGGATAGCCAGGGATTAGCACTAGTTATAAAACTAACATGCTTAAACTGGTTTTGTGAATATCTAAGAGTATTGGATATCAAAAGTGGTATAAGTAAGAAAAATGAGTTCATAAGCAACTGTATAGTGAAGTGTGTGCCCTAATACGTGGTGCTAAAATCCACCATTGGTGCCGCACATTGAGAACTTGGTGGTAGTTCCCTTCACAGTGCTCTTATTGTTGAACATGGAAAGAAGATGCAAGAGGAGAGTACAGAATTAGAGGGAATAACTGCTCAGTTTTCAATGTTTAGCTAGAAAAGGACCTGGAAGAATCTAAGAGTAGGGGATTCACAGCTGTATGGTGGTGACTGCTGCCACCTACAGATCAGATGTGGGAAGTGGTTTGGCTCTTTCACTGTGAAGTCTCTTAGAGACTGCCTGCAAATGTTCATAAAAAGCAATTGTTCAAGCAAAAGTTGAAAAAATTTCAGATGAAATAGTGAAGCTTCTAGAAGACCATAAAAATGACTAAACACATTTTCTCCAGACATTACTCTTTGATAGGATACAGCACACGTTTGAAAATTAATAACTAATTTACATTTGAATCAGACACATACATCCAACTATTTAGAATGGCCCAGCTAATTTTTCCTTTATTTACAACTCCACTCCCAACTAATTTCTTATGGCTACGGTGGAGCTGTGATGGGAGAATTATATTCTGAAACAGAAAATTGCATACACATTGAAATAACCACGCAGACACACACACACAAATGATTGTGAGGATGATCAAAAAAAATGTAGATATAAACAGATGGATAGAGAGGTGCTGACACATCAGAATGAACCAGCTGGCCACCAGCCTGGCCACCATCCAGCCTTAGTGTGTGTTCATCACTCCTATAGTTTTGGGCTTTCATGCTAGTCTGTAATTCCATCCACTCATCTATACAAGCATTGAATCCCTGGTAACGTCTTGGGTCTTTGCTTCCTCCTTTGCTCTCCCTGATGTTGCTGAGCCCTGAAATTCTTCCTCAAGTTTGTCTACTGAGAATCATGTTACCACCTGCTCTGACAGCCTTGGAAATCAGAATCTTTGTGCCAGCGTTTCACTTTGGTTTCTCATTTTTTTCATCATTAGCACTTGTTAACTCAAAAACCATCTGTAACAAATCCCTCCAGTTGATCCAGAATTGGAGAAAAATGAATGACTAAGGCAAGATCACAGAACTTGAAGTGGGGGAATCACAGTTCTAGTCCAGGTGAGTGTGAATCCAAGACCATTGCCTTTAAGGACTAGGGTCTACTGTCTTGCTGTGGCCCAGGGCTGCATCTCTGTCCATCTCTCCGCTCCCACTGACACATACTTACCCACTGTCCTAACATCTATTAGCTTACCCAAAACAGACATAAATAATAATGGCTGACCATTGCTTAACCGAGGAAGTTACCTTTCTAGAAATCCCAAATATACCTGCTTCTAATTGTACCTCAACTACATACTAGCTTTATGAATCATGTAAATTACTTGACCTCTAAGTCTCACTTGTAATATGGAGATATGTTGTCTATGAACTAAATAAAATGCCTGACATATAGTGATGCTCAGAGAATAGTGTCTATTACATTAAGTTATTCAGAAGAATTTTTATTTAAACAAAGCCTCTTGGAGACACAACGTATTAGAGAAAAACTGGATTTCCGATGGGGGAGAAGGTGTGGACTGGTTCAAACTACATTTCGAGGCTTCCAGTTTCTCTGCTTATTTGCCAGCAGTTGCTATTTTATGTTTTGTTATTGTTGTTGTTTAATTATAGCCATCCTAGCAGGAGTGGAGTCGTACTCATTGTGCTATTGATTTGAATTTCCCTAATATCTAATGAGGTTGATCAGCTTTCATGTGTCTGTCAGTAGTTTATACATCTTCTTTGGAGAAATGTCTGTTCAAGTCTTCTGCCTATTTTTGGTTGGGTTGTCTGTGTTTCTGTTCTTGAGTTGTTCGACTTATTTACATTTTCTTTTTACAAGACCCTTGTCAGATTAATTACTTGCCAGTATTTTCTACCATCCTGTCAGTTGTTTTCTCAAACTCTCAAAAGTGTACTTTGATGCATAAAAGCTTTGAATTTTGATGACATCCTATTTAATCTGTTTTGTTGTTGTTGCTTGTGTTTTTGTTATCTATAAAAAAATGCCAAATCCTAAGTCATGAAAATATATTCTTATATTTTCCCTTAACAGTTTTATTTTAGCTCTGAAACTTAGGTGTTTTATTTTGCTTTAATTTTTTTCATATGGTATTTGCTTAAGGTCCAACTTCATTTATTCATTTGTAATTTTACAGGGCTCCATATGTAATGAGATACATCTTTCAGTTAGTGAATAACCTTATATTTGTTTCTTGTGGGGAATTTTTTCATTAGCTTCCAAATGAAGTAAATATTTCTTTTAAAGGCACAGAAAGAAAAATACTGCATGTCTTCACTCATAATTGGGAGCTAAAATAAAGAGAAGAAAGAAAGAAAGAGACAGTCACAATAATACATTGAACTTTAAAAAAACAGAACTGTGGTTATTAGAGGTGGGAAAAGGGGAGGGGGAGGAGGGTTAGCAAGAAATTGGTTAAGAGTCACAAAGATTGTTTTGTAAATATGAGTATACTCATTATCCTGATTTGATCGCCGCATATTGTACACATGTATTAACATTCAAATGTGGGGCCGAGCCTGTGGCGCACTCGGGAGAGTGCGGCGCTGTGCTCCCGCGGGTTGGGATCCTATATAGGGATGACCAGTGTGCTCATCCACTGGCTGAGCGCGGTACGGCCGGTCTCAAAAAGGACAAAAAAAAAAAACAAAAACACCAAACATTCAAATGTGTACCCCACAAATATATATAATCAATTATGTTTCAATAAAAAAAAAAAAGAAAGAAATTCCCTAAGATTGTAAAACATACTCCAATGAAAGCTAACTTGAAAAACTATTGAAGTGGGCGATGTCTTTGTCGGAAGAAGTCACACACTGCCCTCTGATGGCCGCAAGAGAAAATGGCACAAAAGCTCCAGGGCTCCATGATTTTGCCGCAAAAGAAGTGGAAATTAACACTTAGACAACTTCACAGTCTTTTTTTTTTTTAAAAGATGACCGGTAAGGGGATCTCAACCCTTGGCTTGGTGTTGTCAGCACCACGCTCAGCCAGTGAGCAAACCGGCCATCCCTATATAGGATCCGAACCTGTGGCCTTGGTGTTATCAGCACCGCACTCTACCGAGTGAGCCACGGGCCGGCCTACAACTTCACAGTCTTGTTGGGAATTAAATCCAAATTCTTAAGATTCAATATTTTGTGATGCCTTCTAGAGGAAGTCTTTTTTTAAAATTTCATATTATGAAAAAAGAAGCCCCTTTGCAAGTGCAGTATTTCAGAGAATATTTATGGGCACCTGAGTTAGGCCCTGGATTCCAGGGCAGAAAATTGAGACAAAGTTGCTGTCTCCCAGGACCAGCAGGGTGTGGGGAGGGAATGTTTTGAGAATTCTTGGTCTATATCAAAGCTATGTATGTCTAGGTTAAAGAAAATAGTATATCAAACCAAAACATGTTGATGGAGTTTGAGTATATAAACAATAAAATAATTTAGAAGATTTGAAAACTATCACTCAACATATCTGTATACTGTTTTCTAAATTTAGATATAGTTTTTCCCAAAATGGGATCATCTTATATTCCCAGTTACTTTTTCACTTAATGAGCACCTATCCATGCCATTCAATGTTTTTGAAAATATGATTTTAATGTTTGCATTCCTTAATGTATCTTGTCCATGTATCACATAAATTTCAGGTCCACTGTAGAAATTTATTGCCAAAGAAGTTTAAATTGTAACCTAAAGTTTACTTTTTTAATTTACTAAATGAGAATTCCTCTGAAGAGGTAAAATTCTTATGAAAGTAAGTTCTTTACAGTCCTTTTTCATGTATTATGCCTTATCATCATTTACTTCTAGGATGGTCTAACTTTCTTGATATTTTTGCATTTGATGTTCATTTTTTTCACTCAGATAACATTTTAAATTTGTAGTATAAGGATGTCAAGAAATAAATTGGAAAATAAGTATGACTCCCATATATTAAATTCTAACTTCTGTATTTCAAAATCTTGGTTATTGTTATATGCAATTCTAGCTTACCAGAATTCCTCACTGTGTCTTTGTAATATTTTTGTAACAAGACTACATCAGTTTCAAGTGTACAATTTCATGAGTCTTGATATATGTATATACCCATAAAACCATCACTGAAATTAGGGTAATGAACATTTACCCATTACCCCCAAAGGTTTTCCTTGCTTCTTTGTGATCCACTTTTAGCCTGATATACAATAACTTCTGTCCATCCCTCTAGATTCATGATTTACTCAAGGAGAAGGTCGTCTGTACAACGAAAGAATTGCTTGACCTTGCTGCAGTGCGTGGGTAGGAGTTTGTAATAAGAGGTAGATCTCAAGATAGATGTTAAAATAGCCATGACAGAAAGTTACAAGACTGCCCTGAAGGAAATAGAGTATACAGTGAAAGTTTATGGGACCTTGCTGATCTATGCTGTCAAAGCCTGGGCAGCATGGCTGGGAGTGGGTGCAAAGGTGGCAGGCAAAAGGGACAGTAAAGGTCTTGATTGACTGAACTCACTGACATGAGTGTGCTCACTAAGGATTTGGGTTTTGAAGTATAGGCTTGACCACCTGCTAGCAGTGTTGATATTCCAGACCCTATCATGACCTCCAATTGATGAGGTTGGAGCACTGGAACTTCTTTACCATGCTGCAGAGGAAGGGAAAAAGCTGTCCGAGTATATGAGGAACAGAAGTGTTGGAAAGAAACTGTGAGTTGCAATCTGCTCAGCCATCCCTACTAATGTCTGCTGAGAGGAACCAGAGCTCATTCCCTTCATCAAAGCATTAAAAAGTACGGCAGCAAGGGAGGCACCAGCATCCTTGAAGAGCTCTGTGTATGTCTGTCCTTGATTGCTGGAGCTGATGCTGGGGGCAGTGAAGAGTGGCAGGATCAGGTGGCTCAACCATCAGAGACAAGGTGCATGCAGTTCACATAGTAAGCCACAGGGACTGGGTGAAATTAGAGCATGTGGTCCATGGGGACATGTGGGGATGGGTGTCCCTGGAAGTGACGTTTACGAGCAGCCTACCAAGAAAAATACTTCTAGATATGGTTATTGCTATAGTGAGGATTTATGGTCTCTCCCCTAGTTATGAGACATAAGCCAGCAACCGTCTCTGAGCCCCTACACCGAGGGAGAGACTGGAGCCCTTTGGGGAATGACCCTGCAATGTAATCTCAGTTGTGTGCCCTGCATCTTCTCCCTTGGCCTCCCCACATGTCCCCAAAAGTGATGACATTTTCTAACATAACCACACTCTGGAAACAGGATAATATATACATTTTCTGGGGAATTTTATATACAGGTTCTGAAAAGATGCTGATCCCCAAAGATCAGAAACGCTGTGTGGCCTATCAGGTGGAATAGGGGCTTTGAAGGTCTGGGGATAGATGGAGCCTCGGCCTAAGGTGGAGTTTGTCCAGTGGGACCACAGACTCAACCTGTGGTTACTTACCTAGTTCCAGAAAGTATAATTGGAGTAGATGTATTTAGCAACTGGTGGGCTCCCCACATTGGTTTCCTGAACCCAGGAATGATGGTTATTAGGAAAGAAAGAGCTGGGTAGAGGTCCCTGGAACTACCGCGTCCCCCAGAGTAAGCCAAAGGCAATATCACATCCCTGGGGGAGGCTGGAGAGATTAATAATATCTTCAAGCCCTTGGGAGATGCAGGCTTAGCAGTTCCTACCATTGCTAATTTTACTTGCTCCTTTGGCTACTGCAAAAGCCAGATGGGTCATGGAGATGGACAGTAGATTTTCACAAAAACAATCAGATGGAGATAGCAACTGGAGCTGTGATTTTGTGTTTGGTATTTCTGCTAGACAAATCCATCAGTATCTCAGAGGACCAGGCCTGGGCAGTGTACTGGTGGGGAAGGGGCACGAGCATTGTGTGAGACCCCCTCTGCCATGGTGTGGCCTGCTGAGAGTGAAGAATTGACAAAGGAAGACCCTCAGCCCCCCAGAGCCCACACAAAGCACGTGATCACAGCAGCCAACCCACCCCTGGAGGGATTTGAAACCAGCCCAACTACTGACTAGATGTGTGGCCGCTTCTGAACATAAATCCTAGTTACCACAGTCTCTATTATTCTTCTCTATAATGTTATGTCAATAAATTTTGGGATTTAACCAAAATGGACAAATTCTTTAAAAGAAAAAAAGAACTCAGTGCATCAATGTTTTCATACTAGCCAAAGAAATGACCTCCAAAAAAGTCAATCTCTCCTTTCCCTTCCAGCTTAGCAAAAATAATTTATTTTATTTTTATAATGGCAAGTGGCTCATTTTCAGAATAACTAACATTCTCCTACAAGCAACCAAATGTCCCACTTCATGGAGAGGCAAAGATGCTGCTTTCAGGGTTAAGACTTAAGCAACCAAGTGACATTGCTACATGAGCTGGTGACTGATCTCTGCTAACAATCCCTCCAAGAGAGACAAGCATGGCAGACACAGTTCACCGCTCAGACAAATTAATTTTCTCTTGGAGGAACCTGTGCTACGAGGATTCCATGGATTACCTACATTCAGACGTACATACGAGAGAGAAATAAACTTCTTTATAAATTACTCTTATTTTGGAGTCTCTGTTAAGTGAAGTCACACTGAATTTTAATTCATATACTTGGTTTTGAAGGATAAGTAAATGTTTTCCAGGCTCAAAGACTTTGAGAGGATATTATAAGAAGAACAATCTATAAACAAACTTGCTAAAAAAAAAAAGTTATCAATTTTCTTGTCTCCCTAAGAAGGGCAGTCTAAGGAACAAGAAAATCATTCTTAGGGATACAAGTGTTATCATACTAAAGGTCTCTAGCTGCAGATGTGGAGGTGCAAGCTTCTGCATTGATTAAATATCATATTAATTAGTTGGCTGGGGCTGCCATAGCAAAGTGCCACAAACTGGCTGGTCAAAACAACAGAAATGTATTGTCTCACAGCTTTGTAGACTACAAGTCCAAGTCAAGGTGTCTTCAGCATTGGTTCCCTTTGATGGCTGTGAGGGAGAATGTGTTCCCCACAATGTGTCTCTGTCTTCTGGTGGTTGCTGGTGGTCCTTGGTGTTCCTTGGCTTGTAGATGCGTCACTCCCATCTACGCCTTCATGTTCATCGAGAGTTCTCCCTGTGTGTGTGTCTATGTCCAAATTTCCCCTTTTATACAGAGATACCAGTCTTATTAGGGGCACAGACTACCCCTATATGATCTCATCTTAGCCGGATTAATTGTATCTGCATCTGCATCAAGCCTATTTCAGAATAAGGTCACATTCTGGGGATTATGGCTTCAATATATGACTGGTGGGGGACACTTTAATCTCCATAGAGATTACTGATGGAATATTATAAACTGAAAATAATTCCTACTTAGTTTTTCTGACATTGCTAAGTGTAGAGTGGTACAGTGAGGGCAGTAGTCATGGGAGGGGTTGAGATTGAATGTGGATTTATTTTACCCTAGTCTCCTCTGGGATGAGTGTTGAGAACACACAGAGGTAAATAGGAGCCGTACTTGTCCTCAGACAGCCTCAGAGCCAGAGGGTCACCCATGATGAAGGAACAGAGAACAGGAATCATGACCACCAGAGAGACAGAGTCAGTGTGCTCAAGTGTACTGAGGAGGAAACCGTGTAGGCCAAGTGTGCAGACTGAGCATAGCAAGCAGTTTTAAACGAAAAAAGTCAGCACACATGGGCTTTACTCAAAGCATGACAGTGGAACAGAACTTAGGGAGTTTGGTACTCCTTGAAAATTCAGGGCCTGTATAGTCACAGTTGTTTCGGGACGAAGGACCATTTACATCGGGTATTAAAGGAACTGATTTGACAGTAAAGGAGGGGGGAGGTGGGAATTTCAGGGAGAAGGAATAGGAGGAGCTAATTCAAGGAGGACTGAAGGACAGAGGTGAAGTCGTGGTGCTGATTGCCACCGAGGGCCTCAGCAGATGGAAACCGTGACACAGGATCTCTCATGGGAGCCAGGGAACAGCGACAGGCTATGAAAGCAGCCTTTGTCTGTAGGACAGTTATGCCAGCTTCAAAAAGGTCGCTCTGGGATGAGCTTGATTTGGTCTATTGCCTCACTGTTGTCAAAGTTCATTTAAGGGTAAGTGGGACACTATTTCAGGGTTAAGGTGCTCACACTCTACCTGTCCTTGCTGGTCTGTTCTGTTGGATGCTACCAGTTTCTCACCATTGTGCCATGACCTGAGTCATTAAGGCCAGGCAATTCCAGGCTGGGCTTTCTCAAACTCTGGCTGCACATGGATTTCTTAGGGTGCTTGGTACTGATAGGGAGGTGTGGACTGAAGCCCAACAGATCTGCAAAACAATGTCTAGATGAAGCTGATGCTCAGTCAGCTTTTGGGAACCCTGATTCCCTCGTGGCATTGAGAGTTAGCTAACAGTTTGAGACGGCAAAGGGGTGTGAGCAGCCATTGTAAATCTGGTCACAAAGTTGACCAAATAAGAAATTGTCAATCTGAATTATGGAATCTTATAATAATAAAGATCTTCTAAACAGTGAAAAAAATAAAAATTTACAGTAAACTTCCCCTCTTCTGCTTATTTTAGTCGTCTTTTCTTCTCTTGGATTTAAGTTTAACTCACTGACACCCACAAAAGGAAAGACTCTTTTTGTCCTGTATAAGGCTAAGATTTGGGGGGAGGGAAGAAAACAGAAGAAAGAGAGATAAAAATCAACATGTACCCACTACCATGCTAGATCATTTAAAATGTATCATTTATTTATTGCAAAATAGTGATTATCATTTCGCTTTTAAGTAAAAGGTGACTAAAGCTTGGAGTACTTTACAATGTATTGCTGAAAGAACTAGAATAGCCGAAATAATCTTAAAAGAGCAAGGTTGGAGGATCATATTATTTGATTTCAAGACTTACTAGAGAACTATAGTAATCAAGACAGTATGGAATTGGCATAAGAATAGACAAAGATCAAGGGGACTGAATAGAGTTTGGGAGTATGAGTCGGTCCACACTCATACACTGACTGTTTTTTCACAAAGACACAAAGACTGTGTGCCATGTGGGGTGGGAAATCAAACTTCATTGCTCTTTTATGTCTGACCTTTTCTGCATAACATGATGTTTCTGAAATTCATCAATTTCATTGCATCTATCAGCAGTTTTTTTCTTTTATTGCTAAGGAGTGTTCTGTTGTACAAATATTCCACATTTATATGTTTTCCTATTTTCCTGTTGAAGGATGTTTGGGTTGTTTCCAATGTGGAGCTGTTATAAATAAAGCAGTTATAAACATTCTGGTAAGTCTCTTTGTAAACATGTGCTTTACTTCTCTTGGGTAAATACTGACAACTGGAATTGTTGGATTATGGAGCAGGAATATGTTTACTTTTGTAAGAAACTGTCAAAGTGATGGAACCATTTTACACTCTCATTGGCAATATATGAGTTTTATTGTACATGGTTATGGATTATATTTTGTTGTTTCAATATGTGCATATATTGTGTATGATCTAATCAGAATAGTTAGCCCATCTATCCCCTAAATATTTATCATTTTTTTGTAGTTATAACATTTGAGATCCTCTTTTCTGTCTATCTTAAAATAAACAATACAATATTATTGGCTGTTGTCACCCTAGAGGGCCAGAATTTATTCTTCTTATCTGGCTGTAACTTTAAGTTTTAACTCTTCTAATTTGTGTATTGGCACTTTATTGTGGCTTTAACTTTTGTTTCCCTCATGACTAATCATGTTGAGCACTGTGTCCCTGTATATTGACCATTTGTATATTTTCCTTTAAGGAAAGTCTATTCAAATCATTTGCTCATTTTTATATTAGGTTTTCTTTTATTGTTGAGTTGTAGGCGTGTATCTCTCTCTCTCTCTATCTTCCAGATTCAAAAGCATGACAATGGAACAGAACTGAAGGAGTTCTGTATGTATTTTATACATACATAAGTGTATATACACACACATACATATATATGTACATATATATATAAAAGATGGATATTCCCCAAATTTTCCTCGTAGAAGATTTATAATTTTAGCTTTCATATTTGGGCCTATGGTCTGTATTAGATTGGTTTTTTTGTATGTTGTGTAGTAGGGAGGTTTTTTTCCCCCTATTTAAATGATGGAATCAAATGCTAAAAATTTTTTATAGCCTTTTTTTTTTTTTTAACAGTCTTTGCAACCCCTGTCTAAATCAAGATATAGAACATTTCTATCACTCCAGAAATTTCCCTTGTGTCTCTTTACAGTCAATTCAGTTCTCCCTTGCTCCCCTGTATCAGTTGGGGCTCCACCTGAGACACAGAACCAGCGGGATGCACATAGAGCAAGAAGCTTTGAGGCTGCTGGGGAAGTACAAAATCCACGGAGCAGGCTGTTAGGAAGGGCAGGAGCTGGCCACAGGAAAACATCAATTCTGCTTTAAAGGCTTTCAACTGATTGGATCAGGTCCACCCAATTTGAGGAGGGTAACTCATTTATTTAAAGTCAATTGATTGTAGATGCTAGTCACATCTACAGAATAACTTCATAGCAACACCTAGATTAGCGTTTACAGTACATGCTTAGTTAAGTGATCATATCATTCCTGTTTTCTAATATAGGCACATGAAGCTTAACTTTCTCTCTAGGCTACATCCTTTTAGCATTAGTATGTATTTTTTCTTACCATTCAGTGCAAAATATTTTCTAAATTTTACCATGATGTCATAGTTGACCTGTGGCTCATGTAGTATATTGCATCATTTCCAAGCGTTAGAGTGTTTAGGGCTGCGGGTTAGCTCGGTTGATTAGAGCATGGTGTTATAACACCAAGGTCAAGGTTTGGGATCCCCGTACTGGCCAGCTGCTGAAAAAAACCAGAGGGTCATTTTTTTTAGTTCTTCT
>NW_007726476.1:679705-690543 GCF_000696425.1 Galeopterus variegatus
GGGATCCCCGTACTGGCCAGCTGCTGAAAAAAACCAGAGGGTCATTTTTTTTAGTTCTTCTGTTATTGATTTAATTCAATTCCAGTTTAATGCAACTGTGGTCAGAGAACATACTTAGTATGATTTTAGGTTTTTGGGATTTGTTTTGATTTGCTTTATTGTCCAGTAGATGGCCTATTTTGTTAAATATTTTATTTGCAATGAAAAAGAATGTGTACTCTTCAGTTGTTAGGTGTACTGTTTCCCTATAGGTCATGTTTCTGTATTCCATATCCTTACAGCTTTTGTCTGTTCTACAAGCTAGTTATACAGGTGTGTTAAAATCTCCAACTATGTTTGTGGATTTGTCTGCTTTTTCCTTCATTTTGAAGTTATGTTATTATGTGCATACAAATTTAGAATTTTTATGTAATCCTGTTGAACTGACACTTGTAATTATGAAATGTGTCTTTGTATCTCTGGTAATAATTCTTGCAATTTTTGTCTTATAGTAATATAGTTATACAACTTTCTTTTGGTTTGTGTTTGTAAGGTATTTATTTTTCTATCCTTTTATTTTCAACTTTTCTGTGTCAGGCTGTATGTGCTATTTGTAAACAGAATACAGGTGAGTCTTGTCTTTTATTTCAGTCTGACAATATTTATTTTTAATTTTAGTCTATTTACATTCAGTGTAATTGTTGTTGTAATTGTATTTATGTCCATCATCTTGATATTGAATTTTATTTCACTGTTCTTTATTTCTTCCTCGTTGACTTCTTCTAGATTAATTATTTTTAATTATTCAATTTTCTCCTCTAATAGCTTTTAAATTATATCTCATCTGATCTTTCTATTAAAAATAGCTATTATTTGTTTGGTGCCCAGCCTTGAGATTTGGTTCCTTTCTTATTTCTTTTGGGATTTTTTTTTAATGATTCCACTTTTCTGCACTGCTAGCTTTTTAGTTATGTGTATATCTATTTATTTATGTCCATTTTCATATATAGGTACATAGACATAAGTAAAATTCATAAGTATTTTAGTTCAATTGGTGATTACCCTAGAGATTCAATATTTACACTTGACATTTTAAAAAACAATTTTTTTTTTTGGCAGCTGGCTGATATGGGGATCCAAACCCTTGACCTTGGTGTTACAAGGTGGTGCTCTAACCAACTGAGCTAACATTTAGCTCCCACCCTTGACTTACAACAGTGTAGCTTAAATTAGTACTTGTACCACTTCTAAACACTTCAAAATCTTAAGACTCATTAAATCCTGTGATCACCCCCTGCTCTTTTTACTATTATTTTTGTATGTTTTATTTCTATAGTAGATATTGTTATAATTGTTATTTTTTAAAAGTCAGTGTTAAATCATAATGTGTGTGTGTATATTTACTTTTTTACTCCTCTTTTTCCTCCCAGCAGTTCTGTGCTTTCAACTAGAAAAAATATTTTCTAGCCTGAAGAATTCCCTTTAGTATTTCTTATAATGCAGATCTAGAGATGTATTCTGTACGATTTCTGGGACATAGATTTTCATGTACTACTGTTTAGAAAACCTTGCCTTAAAAACAAAGAATGAGACTGAAGGTGGACATTTTAGGTGATCTAGGAAACTATTGGCTAAATATCTTGAGTTAGGTGAAAATTTGATCTCAGATCACCTTAGTGTGGAAAACAAACTATGTACAGATGTCAAATATACTGGTCACAACTTGTCTTTATAATAACTAAATTCGCAGTTTTGTCTAAGGCTTGATATCTTTACCTCTAATATAAATATTGATTTGTTTAGCTGCCTTTGTTAGGTAATCTTAACATAACAGTGCATGGCTTACAATGAATACTCAATTAATATTTGCTGAGTGGATGAATGTGAAAAGAGGTTTTCAAAATAACAGTCATTAAGCTGTAGGCCTAAAGATAAATATAAGCATACTTCATCACTTATCTGTTCCCCAAACACTATTTTGATAAGGCAGCATCCCTAACAGGTGGGGCAGTCATCACTTACACAAGCTAAATGTTGAGTGACAATGAAGTGTACACCACTGAAACATAGAATTTCTGATCACACTGCAAAGGAGATATTTGAGAAAAACTTTGGACATGCAGAATTTTATTTTTCTGTATTATAACAAAAGTCAAACTCTTTTCTGTTTGATTTTGATGTAGAATTACATCAGAAGCCACTACAAATTGCAAATCAACTCCCATCCAGAGGAAAATGAGTGTTATTTATAGAAAATGATCACATAAATAATAGCATAAATTTAATCTATGAAGAAAAAAATTTATATTTAGAAAATTGGTAATTATCAGTGATACACTTCATTTATACCTGAAGTTAAAAGGCAAGTGAACTATGTCAAGATAGATCTCTTTTCACTAAAATAGATAAGTTCTCAAAATTCAATCCAGGGTACCACCATATCTGCCTCCTTTATATGTGATGTGATTTCTTAGTATGGAGATATGTCAAACACTGATGCTGACTCATTTATTACTGTGTCACGGAATGGCTCCTTAACTTCAAATAGCTTTTCTTTTATTAAGATAGTTTGGTTTTCCATTTGCTGCAGATTTTTTCTTCCCCTGAAAGCATTAATCTAAAATAAGACTTAAAAACTTACTATCTCTTGTTTTGAAGAACTGTCTAATCAATTTTAGTAGCAAAATGACTCAAAATCAAGCACAAAGTACCATATTTCATCAAATCTGTTATTATCAACTATAAGAACATTGTTTTATGTACCACTAAAAAGGAAAAATTTCTCCAATTCTACTATTACCCAATGCTTTAAAAAAAAAAAGAAGAAACTTTATTTTAGAGCAGTTTTAGGTTTATAGAACCCAGCACTTTTTAATCATTAAAATTGTTATCGTTCATTTAACAACAGAGCTCTTGGAGACTTTAGATGTGGATTTTAAAATATGTATCCCTCTCCTGCATTTGCTAATGGAAAATATAAGCAAAACAAATTGCTTGCCTATTTTCAAAATTTCTTGGTGTTTGGCGCACAGCTTTTAAGGACCACAGTGTTTCCTCTGCACTCTGCTCTGTGGAGAGCCTTGGTGATGCAAGGCATGCTCTGCTCCAGTTGCTGGCATTTTCTCCTTTTCTTATACTCCTGCAGATTTCTTAGAAATCAATTTTTTTTTTTTTTTGTCTTTTTTCCGTGTCCGGCAACGGATCGCAACCCTCAGTGTTAGATCGGAAGAGCGTCGTTTGCCTATTTTCAAAATTTCTTGGTGTTTGGTGCACAGCTTTTAAGGACAACAGTGTTTCCTCTGCACTCTGCTCTGTGAAGAGCCTTGGTGATGCAAAGCATGCCCCCCGCTCCAGTTGCTGGCATTTTCTCCTTGTCTCATACTCCTGCAGATTTCTTAGAAATCAATTTTATAGGCATGCTCTTTGAAGTGCAAATACCTGTCCCTTCTGGGGAGGGTGGTAGAGTGACCGACACATTTCCATTTGTAGTAGGCAAAGAAATGTCCTCCTAGAGCTTCCAGAAGGAACATAGCTCTAAGAACACCTTGAGTTGAGTCCAGTGAGAACCATTTTAGACTTCTGATCTTCAGAACTGCAAGAGAATATATTTGTGTCTGTTTTAAGCCACAAAATCTGTAGTAATCTGGCACAACAGTAGTAACTAATACACCACTCATGTCTTGTTAATTAATTTAGTAGATGTTTTCTTCCAGGCCAGTACACACCTGAGGAAGAAGAACTTTAGGGTGAAAGGACCAAAACAAAACAAAACATAAAAATGCAATGAGAAATATCTGACTGTGAACTTCACCTATTTTACATTTTTTTCTTATCTGGAAATGACTGCCCATATCTACCAGATTGAATGAATCAAAGGAAACCAACGCCATCCTGAAAACAAAAAAACCAAAAACAACACAGAAAGGGATTCATTTAAAATGATAAGACTGGACCAGCCTCCACCCCTAGACTGAGAGAGTTTGGTGCTGAGCCCTACGTGGATGGATTCATCTGGATACATGCACCCTTTTCATTCCTTTGTGGTTTTCAAGGTATCCAAAATGACCAAATACATTTTAAATGACTGGGTTTCCTTTTTTCAGAAAGAGGAGAAAAATAAGTGATTCACACATATTCCTCTGCAGTGCAAGAAATTCTGGGAATGGCAGGAAAATACTTTGCAGAAAAAGTCTGAGCCAGAGCAAGGAGCATGGCTGACACCCCAGGTGAGCAAGTCCTGGGAAATTTAACTGGGACACACTTCTGGATTCTGCTGCCCGAGGGTTGCTGATAGAAGGGAAGGAGTTATTTTTCAAAGTGACCCCTTATCAGTGATGAAAGAAAAATGTGGAACATTAAGCATGTTTATAGAGATCATTAGTGGTTTTGGGATTGAACTACCTTCAAGCTAGAATAACACTAAGGTAGGAGAAAGAAATAACTATTTTGAAGCTTAACATTAAACTTCAAAAGTGGTATTTTAGATAGGAGGACTAGGGAAAGCTGTTCTGAGTCGTTTGCATTTAAGTAGACCAAAATGACATGTAACATAAAACAGCCATGTGCATAGCTAAGGAGGTGTGTTCTATGTAGAAATCACAGTGAGCCCGAGGCACGTGGTTGTAGCCAACTTCACTTGCACCTAGGGAGACTCCTCTCTGCTCTTCCTGTCCTATTGGTGGTGACTAGGGAATTCTGCTGATTCTGTCTTCAGCATCATTTGCTGTCCAGAAATCATCCTAGATCTCTTTTCCCTTTCTCCTGTTGCTTGGCATAAAAGTCCAGACTCAGGAACATTCTTTAAACCCCTCTTGGAAAATAAGAAGACAAGGCGTATATAACTAACCTGTGAAGTATTGCTTCAACTAGGAACCGGAGCATTTGGGATAGTAAAAATTTTGAGATCTTCCTGTTATTCTTAGTGGACTTAATTCTATATCTTGTCTCACTGTTTAAAATATTACACAAGAGGACTTCAAAAAGTTCATGGAAAAATGGAATTAAAATATAAAAATAAAAAATATAAACTATTTCTTCACGTAATCTCCATCAAATTCAAGACACTATTGTAAGATTTCTTCACATAATCTCCATCAAATTCAAGACACTATTGTAAGTGATTGTACCAGCTATTTAGTCCATCCATAAAAGAGTGGGGTC
This sequence comes from Galeopterus variegatus, assembly GCF_000696425.1. Lineage (NCBI taxonomy): Eukaryota > Metazoa > Chordata > Mammalia > Dermoptera > Cynocephalidae > Galeopterus > Galeopterus variegatus. The sequence continues at coordinate 684,845 of NW_007726476.1, forward strand.
CTGAGAATTTAACCATGTCAATGCAGTCTTTTTTACATTATTCACTGAAGAAAAATAGGTGCCCTTTAAAGATTTTTTAAAGATTAGGAAATAGACGAGAAATGGCACATTCAGGGTGTATGGCTGTACACAAGAGTAAGAAACAAAAAGAAGTCAGAAGAAGCCAAATCAGGACTGTGAGGTGGATGTCTATTGATTTCCCATTGAAACTCTCACAAAATTGCCCAGTTTGATGAGAGGAATGAGCAGCAACATTGTTTCTAGTGAAGCTTTCCTGATCATTTTTTCTGCTAAAGCTTTGGCAAACTTTCTCAAAACATACTCCTAATAAGCAGATATTATTGTTCTTTGGCCCTCCAGAAAGTCAACACACAAATTGCCTTGAGCATCCCGAAAAACTGCTGCCATGACCTTTGCCCTTGACCAGTCTGCTTTTGTTTGGATTGGACCACTTCCACCTCTTGGTAGCCGTGGCTTTGATTGNAATTTTACCATGATGTCATAGTTGACCTGTGGCTCATGTAGTATATTGCATCATTTCCAAGCGTTAGAGTGTTTAGGGCTGCGGGTTAGCTCGGTTGATTAGAGCATGGTGTTATAACACCAAGGTCAAGGTTTGGGATCCCCGTACTGGCCAGCTGCTGAAAAAAACCAGAGGGTCATTTTTTTTAGTTCTTCTTCTGTTATTGATTTAATTCAATTCCAGTTTAATGCAACTGTGGTCAGAGAACATACTTAGTATGATTTTAGGTTTTTGGGATTTGTTGTGATTTGCTTTATTGTCCAGTAGATGGCCTATTTTGTTAAATATTTTGTTTGCAATGAAAAAGAATGTGTACTCTTCAGTTGTTAGGTGTACTGTTCCCCTATAGGTCATGTTTCTGTATTCCATATCCTTACAGCTTTTGTCTGTTTGTTCTACAAGCTAGTTATACAGGTGTGTTAAAATCTCCAACTATGTGGATTTGTCTGCTTTTTCCTTCATTTTGAAGTTATGTTATTATGTGCATACAAATTTAGAATTTTTATGTAATCCTGTTGAACTGACACTTGTAATTATGAAATGTGTCTTTGTATCTCTGGTAATAATTCTTGCAATTTTTGTCTTATAGTAATATAGTTATACAACTTTCTTTTGGTTTGTGTTTGCAAGGTATTTATTTTTCTAACCTTTTATTTTCAACTTTTCTGTGTCAGGCTGTATGTGCTATTTGTAAACAGAATACAGGTAAGTCTTGTCTTTTATTTCACTCTGACAATATTTATTTTTAATTTTAGTCTATTTACATTCAGTATAATTGTTGTTGTAATTGTATTTATGTCCATCATCTTGATATTGAATTTTATTTCACTGTTCTTTATTTCTTCCTCCTTGACTTCTTCTAGATTAATTATTTTTAATTATTCAATTTTCTCCTCTAATAGCTTTTAAATTATATCTAATCTGATCTTTCTATTAAAAATAGCTATTATTTGTTTGGTGCCCAGCCTGGAGATTTGGTTCCTTTCTTATTTCTTTTGGGATTTTTTTTTTAATGATTCCACTTTTCCCCACTTTTCTGCACTGCTAGCTTTTTAGTTATGTGTATATCTATGTATTTATGTCCATTTTCATATATAGGTACATAGACATAAGTAAAATTCATAAGTATTTTAGTTCAATTGGTGATTACCCTAGAGATTCAACATTTACACTTGACATTTTTTTTTTTTTTTGGCAGCTGGCTGGTATGGGGATCCAAACCCTTGACCTTGGTATTACAATGTGGTGCTCTAACCAACTGAGCTAACATTCAGCTCCCACCCTTGACTTACAACAGTGTAGCTTAAATTAGTACTTGTACCACTTCTAAACACTTCAAAATCTTAAGACTCATTAAATCCTGTGATCACCCCCTGCTCTTTTTACTATTATTTTTGTATGTTTTACTTCTACAGTAGATATTGTTATAATTGTTATTTTTTAAAAGTCAGTGTTAAATCATAATGTGTGTGTGTATATTTACTTTTTTGCTCCTCTTTTTCCTCCCAGCAGTTCTGTGCTTTCAACTACAAAAAATATTTTCTAGCCTGAAGAATTCCCTTTAGTATTTCTTATAATGCAGATCTAGAGATGTTTTCTGTAGGATTTCTGGGACATAGATTTTCATGTACTACTGTTTAGAAAACCTTGCCTTAAAAACAAAGAATGAGACTAAAGTTGGACATTTTAGGTGATCTAGGAAACTATTGGCTAAATATTTCGAGTTAGGTGAAAATTTGATCTCTTATCAGATCACCTTAGTGTGGAAGACAAACTATGTACAGATGTCAAATATACTGGTCACGACTTGTCTTCATAATAACTAAATTTGCAGTTTTGTCTAAGGCTTGATACCTTTACCTCTAATATAAATATTGATTTGTTTAGCTGCCTTTGTTAGGTAATCTTAACATAACAGTGCATGGCTTACAATGAATACTCAATTAATATTTGCTGAGTGGATGAATGTGAAAAGAGGTTTTCAAAATAACAGTCATTAAGCTGTAGGCCTAAAGATAAACATAAGCATACTTCATCACTTATCTGTTCCCCAAATACTATTTTGAGGGCTGGCCCGGTGGCGCGCTTGGTAGAGGGCGGCGCTCCCGCCGAGGGTTCGGATCCCATATAGAGACCGGTCTGCTCACTGGTTGAGTGCAGTGCGGATGCGACACCGAGGGTTGCGATCCCGTTACCGGTCGCGGTACGGGTGCGACACTGAGGGTTGTGATCCCGTTACCGGTCACGAAAAAAGACAAAAAGGAAAAAAAAAAAGAAGAAGAAAATTTATTTTAGAGCAGTTTTAGGTTTATAGAACCCAGCACTTTTTAATCATTAAAATTGTTATCGTTCATTTAGCAACAGAGCTCTTGGAGACTTTAGATGTGGATTTTAAAATATGTATCCCTCTCCTGCATTTGTTAATGGAAAATATAAGCAAAACAAATTGCTTGCCTATTTTCAAAATTTCTTGGTGTTTGGTGCACAGCTTTTAAGGACAACAGTGTTTCCTCTGCACTCTGCTCTGTGAAGAGCCTTGGTGATGCAAAGCATGCCCCCCGCTCCAGTTGCTGGCATTTTCTCCTTGTCTCATACTCCTGCAGATTTCTTAGAAATCAATTTGATAGGCATGCTCTTTGAAGTGCAAATACCTGTCCCTTCTGGGGAGGGTGGTAGAGTGACCGACACATTTCCATTTGTAGTAGGCAAAGAAATGTCGTGCTAGAGCTTCCAGAAGGAACATAGCTCTAAGAACACCTTGAGTTGAGCCCAGTGAGAACCATTTTAGACTTCTGATCTTCAGAACTGCAAGAGAATATATTTGTGTCTGTTTTAAGCCACAAAATCTGTAGTAATCTGGCACAACAGTAGAAACTAATACACCGCTCATGTCTTGTTGTTAATTAATTTAGCAGATGTTTTCTTCCAGGCCAGTACACACTTGAGCAAGAAGAACTTTAGGATAAAAGGGCCAAAACCAAACAAGACATAAAAATGTAATGAGAAATATCTGACTGTGAACTTCACCTGTTTTACATTTTTTTCTTATCTGGAAATGACCGCCCATATCTACCAGATTGAATGAATCAAAGGAAACCAACGCCATCCTGAAAACAAAAAAACAAAAACAACACAGAAAGGGATTCATTTAAAATGATAAGGCTGAACCAGCCTCCACCCCTAGACCGAGAGAGTTTGGTGCTGAGCCCTACGTGGACGAATTCATCTGGATGCATTCACCCTTTTCATTCCTTTGTGGTTTTCAAGGTATCCAAAATGACCAAATACATTTTAAATGACTGGGTTTCCTTTTTTCAGAAAGAGGAGAAAAATAAGTGATTCACACATATTCCTTCGCAGTGCAAGAAAGTCTGGGAATGGCAGGAAAATACTTTGCAGAAAAAGTCTGAGCCAGAGCAGGGAGCATGGCTGACACCCCAGGTGAGCAAGTCCTGGGAAATTTAACTGGGACACACTTCTGGGTTCTGCTGCCCGAGGGCTGCTAGTAGAAGGGATGGAGTTATTTTTCGAAGTGACCCCTTATCAGTGATGAAAGAAAAATGTGGAACATGAAGCATGTTTATAGAGATCATTAGTGGTTTGGGGGTTGAACTACCTTCAAGCTAGAATAACTCTAAGGTAGGAGAAAGAAATAACTATTTTGAAGCTTATTGTGTAGCTTGCAGATGAAAAGAAAAAAACAACTATCAAAATTGAGGCATTCAAAAATTGCTAAAAATAGCTAAAAAGAATGTAGTAAAGGCACAATTTTATGTTTTTATGTCTATCATAGAAACAATAACTATATATACATACACATACGAACAGGTATTAACAGATGACAAGTACACTATATGAACATTTACATAGTGATGAAGAATTTTTCCAAATATGAGCACATTTCAAAGTAAAATCTTGAAATAAATATAAAACATTGCACTGAAGATCTAGAAATGTATATAGATCATTCAAAAGTTCACCACATTGTTGAATATGTGATATTAAATAACTCTTAAGCTTTCATTGAAAGCTTTTTGTTCCTTCCAGGGCTCTAAAAAATAAGAACAAAAATATGAGAAAACATTGCATGTCCTGCAAAGAAAGGCTTTGATTTGGAGAATGGAAAAAATAGTTCATTTTGTTGTGCAGTATGAAGGGTTTGGAGTTCCTATTAAATTTATGCTTGAAGGATTATTAATCACACACTATGGGAACTTATGTAAATTGAAAGACTAATTCCAATCAATTAAAATGTGGAAGTATGAAGACAGGTTGTTGGATTTTTTATATTTAACATAAATGCTTTTCCAGGCTCTACATACACACTGGGGTGAGTAGGGGCAGGAAAAAGAAACTCAGTTCCAATGGAGCTTACATTCTAATGAGGGTAGATAGGCAATAAACCTATTTTAAAACATGTAAAGAAGTAATATGTGCTGCAAAGAAAAATAAAGTTGGGTGAATAGGTTGGAAATGGGACAGGATTGTGGTATAGGAGGATTAGGGAAAGCTGTTCTGAGTCGTTTACATTTAAGAAGAGCAAAATGACATGTAACATAAAACAGCCATGTGCATAGCTAAGGAGGTGTGTTCTATGTAGAAATCACAGTGAGCCCGAGGCACGTGGTTGTAGCCAACTTCACTTGCACTTAGGGAGACTCCTCTCTGCTCTTCCTGTCCTATTGGTGGTGACTAGGGAATTCTGCTGACTCTGTCTTCAGCATCATTTGCTGTCCATAAATCATCCTAAATCTCTTTTCTCTTTATCCTGTTGCTTGGCATAAAAGTCCAGATTCAGGAAATTCTTTAAACCCCTCTTGGAAAATAAGAAGACAAGGCATATATAACTAACCTGTGAAGTATTGCTTCAACTAGCAACCGGAGCATTTGGGATAGTAAAAATTTTAAGATCTTCCTGTTATTCTTAGTGGACTTAATTCTATATCTTGTCTCACTGTTTAAAATATTACACAAGAGGACTTCAAAAAGTTCATGGAAAAATGGAATTAAAATATAAAAATAAAAAATATAAACTTTATTTCTTCACATAATCTCCATCAAATTCAAGACACTATTGTAAGTGATTGTACCAGCTATTTAGTCCATCCATAAAAAAGTGGGGTCCTGAGAATTTAACCATGTCAATGCAGTCTTTTTTACATTATTCACTGAAGAA
>NW_007726476.1:691523-693093 GCF_000696425.1 Galeopterus variegatus
TAATAAGCAGATATTATTGTTCTTTGGCCCTCCAGAAAGTCAACACACAAATTGCCTTGAGCATCCCGAAAAACTGCTGCCATGACCTTTGCCCTTGACCAGTCTGCTTTTGTTTGGATTGGACCACTTCCACCTCTTGGTAGCCGTGGCTTTGATTGTTGTTTGTCTTAAGGATTGTAATGGTAAAGTCATGTTTCATCTTCTGTTACAATTTTTTGAAAAAATGCTTCAGGATCTTGACCCCCCTTGTTGAAAATTTCCATCGAAAGCTCTGCTCTTGTCTGCTGTTGATCTAGGTGTGACAGTTTTGGTACCCATCAAGTGGAAAGTTTGCTCAGCTTTAATTTTTCATTCAGAATTGTGTAAGCTGAACCAATTGAGATATCTATGGTGTTGGCTATTTTTTCTGCTGTTAATCATTGGTCCTCTTTAATTAGGGCACCAACACGATTAATTTTTTCCTCACAAATTGATGTGGATGTTCTGCCACTGTGGGCTTCATCTTCAACACTATCTTGATGCTTCTTAAAATGAGTTATCCATTTGTAAACTGCTGATTTCTCCCCATAAACTTTTTGTAAAGCATCAAAGATTTCACCATTCTTCTACCCAAGCTTCACCATAAATTTGATGTTTGGTCTTGTTTCAATTTTAGCAGAATTCATGTTGATCTGGTAGGGGCTCTTTTCAAACTGTCTTATCCTTTCTCAGATCCTCAAACTACATCTTGTTTAGACTTTTTATAACAAGTTAGTACAAGCTTATTTTGGTGCAAAAAAAATTGAAATCCATGCATAGCTTTTTCATAATACACATTTTCCATGAACTCTTTGAAGACCCTTCATATGGAATATAATTAGAGAGCTTTCAGAAAGCTCTACACTTCCCAGGTGAATACGTGAACACTTTGTCATCAGTGTGAACTTGAACAAGTGCCTCGAGTCTAGGGTACCTAAGCTAGGAGAGACGACTATTTTGGGGGAGGGTTTCTCTCTTTGCAGTTACCTCTACTATGTAAAGTAGCTAGAAGTCTCTATCACCCAGAAAACAGAAACTTTAGCTGTCAAACTGGAAAGAAGCAGGAGTTTTGAATCAGAAGATAACAAACAACACAACAACAACAAAAATAGCTGGCTACAATTTGCAAAACATAGGACTGAATGTAGATGTCAGGAAAATGTGGCCCCCATGGCCATTGTGAATTCTCGGCCATAATATTGGTTGAGAAGACCCAGGCTCAGCTGAGGGCTAGAGCCAGTCGGTGATGACCTAGAGAATATATTTGAACAGGAGCAATGTTTCTTATGATGCAGAGGCAGATACCCTTTGGTAGAAGCCCAGGCAGGTTTTAGAATTTCCAAGAACCATTTTCTTTTTTCTGGTGCCTGGCTATTACTTTGGGAAGTTATGACTTTAAAGACTTCTTTTCCTAAAATTGACTTGTTGAAAGTCTACTTAGAAGACCCGAAGTTAAGATTTTGACTCTTTATTCTCTTTGGATCAGCCCTTTCCTTGAAGGCAGTGCTCATGGAAACCTATACAGATGGTCCCTAACTTACGATGATTTTTT
>NW_007726476.1:694439-695403 GCF_000696425.1 Galeopterus variegatus
TATGGGATCCGAACCCTCGGCGGGAGCGCCGCCACGCTCCCAAGTGCCGCACTCTACTGAGCGCGCCACCGGGCCGGCCCAGCTGTTGCACCTTCTAACTCATGAGATTAGTCCAAGTTAGGGTAAGAAATTATGTTCAAGTCACTCGTTGGCTTTTAGAAGATGAAGTGGGTGGTATTGGCTGCTTTTAGTGGCAGTGAGGTTTGTCAAGCCAGCTGTTAAGCCTGAGTATGTCTTTGGGCTAGGTTGGGGTATAAGCTGGAACTCAGGAAAGACACAGCTGAGCCTTACTGTGACCACTGGTTCCTTCCCACCTCAGTGATGCATGAGAGCACACATTACAAGGAAGGGCTGAGGTCATCAGGGAGGTTTAAAATGGAGGATAAGTGATGTTGGGGAAAACGTGAGAGTTGTCTTCATATATTCAGAGATCTATCACATGGATAAAGGAGTTTATTATTCTATTTTCTATGGAAATTCTCTCTCCTCTTTTTTTTTTTTTTTGGTCATGTGCACTCAAAGGAATTTTTAAAAGCTAAATACCTCTTGCATATTTAAAATTTTTCCTCTAAACAATTTTATCTTAAGTTTAACAGTTCCTGAATATGCCATATTATCTCTGTTAAATATATTTTTATCCAAACTTTGTAGTGCAGACTTTATCATTTACCTTATGGAAAAGGTACATCCAATTGGGAAAGGCAGTCCTCATTGTCAGGTTAATCAGCCAAATTGCATTCATTTTATGTCGGAAAATTCTGGCCTTATTTTCCAGTTCAAAGAAATATGTGTTTTTATGACAGCTACCTCACCTTTGAATTGTAATTCATAAATAGATTAATGCATGGATGGATGGATGGATGGATGGATAGATGATTGATAGATGAGTAGATGGAGCCTTAACACACATTTCTCCTCTGGATGACATAAGGCACTGCTCTCTACAGTTTTTCTTACTGCAATT
>NW_007726476.1:696143-724305 GCF_000696425.1 Galeopterus variegatus
GATCTTCTCAAGCAAGCCAGCTTGGGAAAGAGCACGTATGGCAGTCGAGGATCTGGAGGACGATCTCTTTAAACTGACCGCTCTAGTGTTCCCAGGAAAGTTCTCATGTATCCCTAGGGATATTCATACCCCAGTTTGAAGACCAATGTCCTAGAAGACAAGGCTAGAAGTGATGGATAAAGTGTGATAAAAGCATTAAAACTGTCTAATGCAAAGTGGACTGCTTCATTTAATGAGTTTCTTGTCATTGCAATCATTTTCACAGAATCTTGGTGGTCAGTTGTCAAGGAAGGTATAGAAGGAAGGCCCCTTGGATCGAATACAAATTTGACTGGAGAATATTTAAAGGGTGATTTCTGTATTCTAGCCAGAGTTGCTCAAACTTTGGAGTGCATTAGGATCTTAGTTTTATTTTAGAATCCTGGAAGAACAAAAGGAAGTAATTATCTCCTAGTAAACAATGAATCTTTATTGTCTCTTTATCTCTCTTTGCTTTTACACATTGATTCTATCTTCTAAAGTCACCTACTGTTTGCTACAATTAGCTACTGTAATGAGATGTAATTTGCTTAATAGTACACAAATAAATTGATTTATTTATTTTTACTTCAGAAGCAGGAAGGTCTTAAATTGGATTAGGGAGTACATAGAAGTTTGTATAATTTGTCTCAACAAGGTGACACATTTCTGGATTAAGGGACACCTAAGGCAAGAAAAAAGGATTGGAGTATGCTGGGCAGGGACAGGAGAGCAGAGAGGACGGTTAATATATTAACTCTGATTTCTCACCTTGACAAAGAAAGCTTGTATTAGGTGTGTCCTGTTTGTTTCTCATACGATCAAGAAGGGAGTAGAATTTTGGCACATTTTCTATCTGGGTTTTTGTGGAAGTCACTAGTTGGTCTGAACTTGGTGCCAGCAGGGGTGTGGATTTGGGATGTGAGGGGGAGGTGTGCAGGCAGCCATCCCTCTCAGTACCCGAGGCCCCAGGACTCCACCCCCTGCTACCTCCAATAGCTGGAGATAATGGCATTGAATCCACGGCAGGGTGGAAATGGTTTTACAAAAACGGTATCTAGGAAAATATTTACTTCTAGCCTAGTGTCAAAGGACTGGCCTTTGTATATTGTTCTGAAGTTAATTTCAGAGGAGACCCTTCCCTAAGAAGTCATGGTTAAAGGAACTCACTGGAGATGGTGATCGTGCTGGTTCTCCTTAATCCTCGCTGTTGGTTTTGTGCCTCTGCATTTAGGTTTGAACCTCTACAGATGTCTTACATTTCAAGCTAACCTAGGCAGTGCCACAATGTTGTCAGCAATTGCTAAAGGTTTCTATCCTGCAGGTGAAATCAGTTATAGCAGTCAGGTTTCTAAAGGCATTTTGTGTTCTAAAAGCCAGAGTAGGGGAGTGTGTCATGTAGAGATCTGTTTGGATCCATGGATCAAAGATTTTATTAACTAGAATATTATCAAAATTCCATTGGCCCTATCTAAATGTCAAAGAATCATCCCTCTGGTGCGTGTATGAATATACCGCATCAACACTTTCCACCTGTTTTCATAGCATCTAAGGAGCAGCCCGTATCAGACACACAGATCACAAATTTGTCATTTCTATGATTTAATTGCTTAAAGGAGAATGGTTTTACAGAAAGGTAAGTTAGTTAAGAGAAGGGGAATTTAGTAAGAGTCATGACAAAAACCCTGCCTGGGATTAAGTCAAATGCATACACAGCCTACATTGATACTAAAAATGGTTTTCCCGAAATCCAACGAGTGAAAGAACTTTTAAAATCAAAGCCCCATATTTTTTATTTATGGAAAATAACAATTGGTAATATGAATTAAGGAATAAGTAAGATAGATACATGCATTGCAGACAAGACATTGCTATGGGACACGTTGTTCTGTGAATCCAGAGCATGGATACTGAATTTTTATTTTAAAAATCCCGGTCCGTTGCACTGTCTAGCATGAAGAGAAACTCAATGAAGAGAAGCCTGATGTAATCATTTTTAGGAATTACAAAGGAAGATTAAGACACCTATCAAAAAGATGAATGAAATTGATGCAAGCATCCTTTTCTGTCAGTCTTAGCTTACTTATGCTGACCAGCCTGTCATGTTTTGGGGTTCCTGGGAACTCAGAGCTCATGTATGGTTTTCAGGTACATATATACTCATTCTTAGTTGGCTCAGGTTCACATGTTCAGCATATGGAAGCCACAGGACATCCTCCAGACACCCAGATACTAACCAAAATTTCTAGCCTATGGAAGCATCTGGATTTTTGGGTTTTTTTGGTGGGGGGAGATTCTCCTAAAGAGATTTCTGATTTATTTAATGACAAACAGTTGGTGTTGAAATAGGCAGAATAAGGCCTTGGGGGTTGGAGGAACAAGTTGAAATCTCAGCAACAGCACTCACTAGCTCCATGACCTCAGACAACTGGCTTTCCATCTTGCTGCAAGATAAATTAGTAATTCTCCTCTTGTGAACCATGGATGAAGTGCTTTGTGTAGAAACACAATGTTGAATAGAGTGAAAGAGAGTTCTCACAAGCTGAAGCTCTCATTCCAACATGATTCTCATGAATATCCTCCACATAGCCAATTTTTGACAAACTATCACTGTGAAAGATTCTTTGCCTTTTCATAACTTGTGTGCTGTTGGTTAATGCTCATGGGGAAGGGTGGGTTCCACTGAAAAATACAAGCCATCTCCAAGAAACTGAAGCAAAAAAAACCCCCAAACAACCATAATTTGACCAATGAACTTCCTCTTCCAAATAGTAGTTGGCTGCATTCTCTTTGTAACTTCGTAAATGCTCTGGAAAACAGGATGCTTTTCCAAAAAAAGCATTATATAATACTCTTCCAAACCCTATTATTTATGAGGTGTAACTTTAATAAGGAATCATGCATATTCATTGCTTAAGAAATGTTAATTAATTATTGTTCTTTTAAAATATGCTGGATAGTTTTAAAAATAATATTATTAATTTTTACTAGAAATATATGGCTATTGTTAGAGAACAGAAAACATCTATTTCAAGGGTGAAATGCCCGAGTGCAATGGAACAGAAAATTAAATAATTGGGGGAAATATTTAAACCATTGTATTGGTCATATTTTACAAAATTCTTTCCCCATGTAACCATTTAGATAAGGACATAGCAATTCCCCCCCAAAGCTATTAACTCTCACCAAAACACCTTTCAGTTCAAATCAACTCACACTTAAATGATATTTTCAACATTAACATATACTTACGTTTTGTTAATTTTCCATACTGTCAGCCATTGTTTTTTTCTATAGCTGCATTTCATATTGAGTAAATTTATGTAGCAAATTAAAAAAGACTTTAACACAATCAAAAACTTCTCATTTCAATCTCAGTACGAGTTTCGTGTAAAGAAATCTACTATCATAGGGTAGTGAGAAAAGCAATTTCTTTTCTGGCAACCTGTGTTGATCTGACTGGTAATTATAATGAGATGAGATAGCAAAACAGAGGGCTTGCCCAAGATTCTAGCGAGCACATATCCAAACTGTAAACTGAAGAGGAATATTTCATGACAGGCAGGAAAAGCTGCCAGGGAGAGAGGGAGAAAAAGACTAGAGAGATAGAGATAAAGAGATAAAGATAGAAAGGTAGACGGATGATATAGATAGAGAGACAAATGACAGGTGACAGACAGATGCTACATAATATAGGTAGATAGATGGATAGATGACAGACATAGATGGTAGGAAGACAGACACAGACAGACAGATGACATAGGTAGGTAAGTAGATAGATAGGTGATAGATTGAGAGAGCTCTTTCCTGCTGTTTACTTGCAAGATGAAATCAGGAGGTTTCCGCACTCAATGATTGATTTCTATGGGACCAGCCGTGAAACAGTAAAATAGCCATAAATTGAAAAAACTGTCATGTTTCTTGCCCACAGTAACTTCAGTTTGTGCCTACGCTTGTAGTAATTTTAAAGTCTGTGTAATAAAATCTGAAGCTTGATTTTTTTTCCTCCAGCGGAAAAAGAAAGAAAAAAGATAAGCATGTTTGCATGTATCTAGAGAGAAATATTTTTCTTTGCATGCACTCTTGGAGTAAGCACTATATGTGTAGATATAGTTTAGACAGGCCTAACGCATACTCCTAAACTCACGGTTAAGTGTTTGGGGTTATGAGAGCACAGTGATGACTGTTGAAGAAAGTTCTATTGTATGTAGAAAAGGGAAATCACGCAAATAGCAGTCTGTTATACAATAAAAAGCTGCTGCTGTCTTGTAGACCTTGGATTAAAATGAAAGCAAACAACAGTCTTTGTTCAATAATAGTTTTATTTACATATTTCACTGTTAAACTTAGGGATAATATTCACCACAAAGTTGCAGGCATCATTTTATAGTACAGACAGTTGACTTGTTTTCAGGAGAAAGAGTGAAAATGGCTTGGGACACACCTGAAATGACACTGAGAAAGTGCTGGCCACGAGGTACTAAAAAAAGGTAAAAGTCAGTGCCTTAGGCAAAGACCGACACTGTGTTAGATGCGAATATGATACATGCCCTTTGCTTATGAAGCAAATATATGCCCATCTCTTTTTTGGAATGTCTCTCTATCCACTCGAGAGCATCTCTAAATGATTCACAGACATTTCCCCCAAAGCTTTCTGCCAAGAGGAATCAATGTGCTAATTCACCAAGGAAGCCCATTTTAATGCAATAATTTCTCAAGCCTGCACCAAACGTGGTGGCTGTTCCCATGTTAAAAAGAAAGAAGGACCTTCCTCAAAGTGTGGCTTCACGTAGCTCTAAGCAGGAGCCCACAGAAAGTTTCTCTGAAGTGTTACATGTAGGTGGCTGAAAATGCACACGTACTGGATAAGGAACGAAGAATATACGAGAGGGCATTTGTTTAATTGCTTGCAGAACAGGATAAAGGATTCTCTCCTAATAACTTCCCATGCCAAGCAAAACCACATGCAAGGATGTTTTAAGCCAAACTACAGATCTCTACTTTAACAAACAGAAAACTTATAGTTATGGACTCTGGGTGGTCCCAATACTTCTCTTATGAGGGCAAGAGAGTGATTTCTCTTCCCTGACCAATCAGGTAAAAAGTTTCTGAGTCCTGAGTTTATTCACTACTTGAAATCTACATAAGATATTTCTTTCTGTTGCTCAGTGATATTTTTACAAGATAATATCCATGAACCAATTTTCCTTAGCAGCAGCATGGGACTTTGATGTATACAAAATCTTGATAAGTATTCATTATATTAATGAGTAAGGAGGTTAATAAACGTTCAGCCACATTTATTGAATATCTACTGTGGATCAGAGACTGTGCCAGCTGCAGATACAGACAGATGAATAAGACCCACTTTCTGCTATCCAGGAGCTCACAGAATACAGGATAAAAATAGTTTGTGTTTGGTTTGTGAATTGCAAAACTGCTAAGTATTTAAAACTTTGAGAAAGAAAGATAATAAACTTTTAGACTCTGGAGATGATCTTTTTAGTTTAAGATAGGGTTCTTGGATCTAATTTGGGTGAGGAGGTTTTTAGCTTCTCTGCCACTGAGAGTACGGACCCCTTGTCTGTTTACCTTCTATGAAGCATGTCTTGTGCACCTGAAATGTGAGTCTCCTGGGATCTCTGGATGATGGAGGTCCCAGCCCAGGCCAGAGTTGCAGGGTCAGGACTCTGTACTGAGTTTCTGTGGTTCTGCTAGAACAACCACAGTGTTCATGTTACACTAAAGTGTTTGGATGTCGACTTGCACATATCCAGGAGCATTGTCTATCTCTGCGTGCAGCCGTGAAGCTAACGCATATATAACTCACGATATTAGCACTGGTCTACGTGGAGCCCGTGAACCACACACTGTGCAGTTACAAACTTCTGTGGAGTACAGTCAATATATGCACTTGGTCTACTTTATGCATTTTTACTATCTTAACATGAACCTCCTTTCTCAGTCTGTAACACTAAACTCAGAAAAAGAAAATGGAATTAATTCTCCAGTTCTAAAGAGCGCCGGGTTACCACCCTCAGAATCTCTTAGGTCTGGAATATTTACTCACACAGGATTAATCCTGGCAGACGCTGCATATGTAGGGTCATGAAAACAACAGAAGAGAGAGTGTGACTTGAGTCTGTAGAAGGGACGTGGTAAAATTGTCCTTGAACCTATTATGAGCTGGAATTAACACTGTTTGATTGACCATTGCACTGGAGAAACATACTCTTTCAGAGGAGGCGGTAGAAGGAAGGTTGTTTAGGCAGAAGAAAGGACAACTGCTTTGAGAGTTGTCATATACGCAGTTTAGATTTAGGTCCCCTGAGGAGAAATACCCCTGTGAAACCACAGCAAACACCTGCTGCCCAGCCCCTGGACTTGTGAGGCTGCCAGACCCAAGGTGCTGGTGCCAGATTGGAATTGTATTTGAAATAATACAATTCCAGGCTTCTCAGCAAATTTCTAGAGTCCCTTAGGTTTTGTTGTGTTGAAATAGAGTAAGTAAATAACTTTATAAAAATATAAAATCTGGAATTTTCAAGCGTTCACCAGACATATCACTTTACGTTCACCACAGTATTGACCTCACACCATACCTGAATTTTGTTCGACCTGTTTGCTATCAGAAGGCAAATCAGAGATGCTTAGTTTGAATGTTGCTGCTTAGTTTGAGTGTAACCCAGGAAGTCTAGGTTAAGGGACAGGCATGTGTAGCCACATGTAACTAGACTGTGACAGAACTGGACCAAAAACTCAGGACTCATCCCCCTAAATTCAGTACTTCTTTGGCTATCGTGAGTCATCTTCACTTGTCCTATGAAGCTGCCAGTGATGGACAGTCCCATTTCTCAATAACCTGTCCCTGTGTTTGAATCATCTCTATGCAGATAAGTACAGGCCACGCTGGGTGACCCCGGGCTCCTGCTCTGCCTCTCTATGGTCTGCCTCAGGCTTCTGCATGCTGCCAGAGCCCTGGCGTCCTTCTGCTGTCCTTGAGGCAGAGCTGGGACAGCCACCTCTGCAGCATGACTCCTCCTCCCGCTCCTCTGCTCCATGCACAGAGGGGCCTGCATCCCCCTACAGGGCGCTGGGACCACCACCACACAGGATGCTTGGCAGAGAAAGCTGGTACGCCTCCGAGGGCCTGAGCCCCTACAGCATCTAATGCTCGATGTTTGTTTTCCTTCTGTCAGAGTCAAGAACTATTATACGCTGAAGAGTGAATAGAAATGGGACAGATGCTGGGGAGAAAGCACTAGCAATGAGGCCACAGGGTGGAGCTGGCAACACAGAGCAAAGCCGGGGAAGCAGGCACCCGATGCTCACTCCTCCTACCCGCCCTGCAAGGCCTGGGGACAGAGAACATGTGTGTGTGACAGAGAGAGACTCTCCATGTGTGGCTTACATGAGGTTTGATTATTTTCCTCTTTCAGTTAAAGTGGCTAATTTGAAATTTTTGCACATCTCATTCATATAAAATTGCACACCTCATTCAATTCCTACGTTTGGGACAAAGATGTTTTGATCTCATGTAAATGCAGAATGCCTCCTCTGATGAAAGCCTTTGGGAAATGCATGTGCGACTAACATCCAGTTATACACACTCCCCACATCTTCAATGACACTTCTAAACTCTTCATATGCAAAAGAATCTGTTTTGCTTATTTTACTTCCCTGAAAATGACCCAAGGATTGGTCATACCTTTCTATAAAGTCAGTAGATAGTATTTAAAAATAACTTTCATCCGTAAGAGGCTTAAAAACAATTCTATAATAAAACCAG
This sequence comes from Galeopterus variegatus, assembly GCF_000696425.1. Classification (NCBI taxonomy): domain Eukaryota; kingdom Metazoa; phylum Chordata; class Mammalia; order Dermoptera; family Cynocephalidae; genus Galeopterus; species Galeopterus variegatus. The sequence continues at coordinate 703,951 of NW_007726476.1, forward strand.
TAACAAAAATGGAAAGTTGGCATCTTGGATTTTTTTTCTTTGCTGGAATTATGAACATCATAAAAAGACAAGGACCAGGAGATAATCGTGTTCAAGTAGAATTGCAAATTGCAATTAACCTCCAAAGTTCTGCCACAGCTCAGGGTTTCTCCATTTTGCAAATTTAATTCTCTTTAAATTATTATTGTTACTATTTTTCAATATAGGAAAGAGCCCTTTTGGGAGGGAGGCTGGATAGGAGTTTCCAACAAGATGGGAATTACCGAAGCACCGGGAGATTTGAACAAGCATGCATTTATTTATTAGTGCCAGGTCAACGTGAGTGATAAATATAGATGCAATTGCTTGCTGGACATTTCACAGGTGGATGATGTGACATCCTATAGTCTGCTACAGACATTAGAAAACAGTCTCTAGTTTTTCTTGTTCTTTGGTTGAATGTGGGCCAAAACCAAAACAAAACAAAACATAATTATGCTGATTTGCAGTTTTCCCTTGTAATATGATTTCAAACACAACGGTGGAGATGACTTTGTTCAGTCTCCATCAGGTTTAACTAAAGATTTATGCTGAAGTGACAGTTGACTTTTTATTACCTAGAAAGAGTTAGGTACTTGCTAATGCCAACAGGATGGCATTTTCCTTCTTCTTAGCCCCACGAAAACTTAATATATGCTATTCATTGCTCAAGTGGACCTTATAAAATCACTTCAAAGGACACCACAGCTGAAGACTGAAGAGTAATATTTATCGACATTAAATAAACACTGGGTGAAGTCTCCATAAATATTTCTTCATAGAAACATAACATGAAATTAAATAGTTCAGATACACAGACACCACTGAGCACACTGTCACTGTTGTCAAAGTCATCTGTAAACACCACCTCACACTAAAGACAAAGCAGCTTCTACCCCAGCCCCAGGCTCTCAACAAAGACGCCCAGTACAAGGGTAAGTTTCTTGCAGCCCCCCCTCCCCCGCCCCTCCCGCTCCCCACACAGCCCCTGCAAAAGGAAAAGAGGAACCCCAACAACTACAGCAGCAACAAGGACCACGACAGCATCCCCTCCCCTCCCCCCAGGGAAAACATTTAGCGTTTTGGTCAATTCAAAGGATAATGCAAATTATTTTTTTAAAATGTAAGGAAATCAGTTTAAAACATTACTTTTCAGAGTGTAATTCTTTCTTCAGAGGACACACGTCACTTCCTAAACCCCACCTATTCTTGGGTGAAGGTTTCACAAACAACACCAGAAAGCACTGGCCACAGCTGAGGAACAGAGGTGAAGCCCTATTTTCTTTTTGAAGGTGCCAGGTAGCAAGAAATCACATACAATGATCTCCTTCGTCCCCCTCCCAATGTTTCTTTTGCTCTGTCATAGATATTGCTGTGTGTGACATTCAAACATGACACTGGTACTGAGTTTCAAGCAGTTTAGACAGCAGAAGTTTTGTTTTAAAACATTCAGATTTGCATGATTAAATTCAAACATGGACGTGGGTTCATTCTTTGAGCTCAGAGGGACCCTGGTTTAGCTCTGTTGAGAGGCTGATCACATCAGAGACTGCTCAAGCCACCGTGCACCGTCGCTCTGCACAGACCTGCAGGAAGGGCCTGGCTGCGATCTGCGGAGTATTCTTATTTTGTTTTAAAACATTCAGATTTGCATGATTAAATTCAAACGTGGACGTGGGTTCATTCTTTGAGCTCAGAGGGACCCTGGTTTAGCTCTGTTGAGAGGCTGATCACATCAGAGCCTGCTCAAGCCACTGTGCACCGTCGCTCTGCACAGACCTGCAGGAAGGGCCTGGCTGCGATCTGCGGAGTATTCTTCAGGGTGGTTTGTGGAAAACAGCCCTGGTTTCAAAAGGTTAAACTGGGGTTATTTCACCATTACGTTGTATTAGGATCCTAGAGAACTTCAGTTACCAAAGTACTGAAAGCATATATTGCAGTAATAATTTGCTAGTTCAGTGTCTCCCATTATATTATATACACTATGTGTGTGCGTGCGGAACTCACACATATATATATGTATATACTTATGTATTTTTATTTGTACGAAACTTGAACTGCACAAAACAGTACTTTGCAAGAATCAAGTCCATAAATAGAGTTTAACAACACAATAGAGAAGACAGGAAGCTCTATTGGGGCAAGAAGGTTCAGCTTTGCAACGTACGAAGTAACTGCAGAACCGCAGACCCACAAGCCTGCTCTGTTCCATGTGGGGTCGCATGGACACTTTTGGGATCCTTGGGAAGGATGTGGCAACAGGGCCAGCTATACTCATCTGAGATTCCAAAGCTAATGGGAATTAAGAGACCCAGGCAAATCAATTTATAATTTGCTATGAAGCAATATTTTTTTCCTCTTTAAGAACAAACACTTAAAAGTCTATTTCAGAATAAATTTCTTTATATTCAGTAGTATGCTATTTTTTGGGGGGGGCTGAATTGGTATTTGACTTTTATATTAAAAGAGGTTTATTCAATGGATCGGTAAACAGGCAGCTTCTCTCACACCTGGGTGAGAAAAACATTTTTATCATGGCCAGAAATCACCCCCGCCCCCACCTTACTCCTCCTAAGGTTGGTGGGTTGGCATGTGCGTCTTGTCACTGCTAGCGATCAAACCTCACCCTACAAGGCCTGCTCGGGCACACGCTTGTGAAAGATGACCGACTGTCTTTGCTGGTACTGCTGCTTTCGTCTCTTTTTTTTGTCACACTGGCACAGCAGCAGCATCTTGAAGGTGGTTCTGAATGTTTTGTTGCACAGGGCATAGCACACGGGGTTTACGGTGCTGTTGATGTAGCACAGCCAGTAGCCCAGATTCCAATAGGTTTTGGGGATGCAGCTGTCACAAAAGGTGTTCACCAGAACCATGATATTGTAGGGGGTCCAGGTGATGATGAAGGCAAGCAAGATGGCACTGAGGGTCTGGGCGGCTTTCTTCTCCTTGACGAGGGACATCCTTTTCCGCTTAGTGATCTGACTTCTGGTCTTCAGAGCAAACCTCTTGGCCAGAGTGGCTTCCTTGAAGGACAGAGGTAGAGTGGCCGTGGTCTTGCCCACTGAGGAGTCAGCGTCAGAAGTCTTGGCGGTGTCCACGGCTGACTCTAGCTGGATGGGAAGCTTTGAGAAGCTTTTTGGGAAACTGTCTCCACCGTCCATGCTCTCCTGTGTCTGCAGCTTGCTGGCCTTCCTCTCCAAGTCCACTGGCCCCAGCTCCTCCGTGGGCACCTGCAGGTTGTCTGAGGAGGGCAATTTGGTGGAGGTGAGAATGGTGCTGTGGCCTGGGAGCTTGAGCACAATGGAATAGATGGCTCTCGTCTCGGAGCCAATGTCCTCCTCGTCAGAGGAGGCAGAGTTGTCCAGCGAGGCGGCTGCATCATTGTTGTTCCAGCTGTCACTGCTGCTGTGGTCTTGGTCCATCTGCTCAGCACTGGGCTTCCAGCTCTTGGTTGTGAACCAGAAGTGGCAGCGGCCGTACTTCCTCCTGGCTGAGCGTCTCGTGCTTTGCTGTTGAAGTTCGTAACTGCTGCAGCTTCGAGAACTGCCCGTGGGGTGGACAAAGTTTTCTGCCTCTGCTTCTGTCCCAGAGGCTTGCAGCCCAGCCAGCTCTTTGGTACGTTTCTCGGTTTCCTTATAGATCCTCCAATATAAAATAGTCATGATGGTGACAGGCATGTAAAAGGCGGCAATGGCCGTGCCGAAGGTGATGGTAGGCTCACTGAGAAACTGAATGAAACACTCCCCCGGAGGCACAGTCCTCTTCCCAACAAAGTACTGCCAGAACAAGATGGCAGGAGCCCAGAGGACAAAGGAGATGACCCAAGCCAGGCCGATCATCACGCCAGCTCTCTTTGTCGTCCTCTTGGCTCGGTAGGTGAGCGGCCTCGTGATGGAAAAGTACCTGTCAAAGCTAATGACCAGAAGGTTCATGACAGAGGCATTGCTCGCCACATAGTCAATGGAAAGCCAGAGGTCACAGGCCAAGTTCCCCAAAGCCCATCGATTCATGATGATGTAGGTAGTAAACAGATTCATTGAAATGACCCCAATAATCAGATCGGCACAGGCCAGGCTTAAGAGGAAGTAGTTGTTGACAGTCTTCAGCTGCTTGTTGACCTTGAATGCCACTATGACCAGGATATTGCCAATGATGGTCACCAAGGCCAGGAAACCCGTTAGGAATGCGATGAAGACCACTTGCCAGAGGGTGTGGCCTCCCAGAGGGTCACTGGTGGTACCATTTGGAGAGGAGATATTCCCAGCTGCTCGAGAAATGTTGTAGCTGCCAAAATGCGTGACTGTCCCTGGGGGCAGCCCTGAATCTGAGGGGCTGTGTATCCAGGAAGAGCTGATGTTTGGAAACAAAGGCGAAGTTGAACTGCTATTGTGTAAGGTCATTGTGACTCTCTGACATAGTCTGGGGAAAAAGAGAGAGAAAAGATGGAGTCAGGAAAATGCTTTCCTTTGACATGTTCATGGCATTGCATATATCAAAAGACACAGAAGACCTATTATACGATGTTGACTCTCAAGAAGTCAAACATCGTCAAGTTCATTCTCTTATTTTAAAGGTGAGGAGTCCAGGGCAGATGACCTGATTTGTTTGAGTCAATAACAAAAATTAGCAAGAGGCATGCATTGGACAATGTTTTTTCCCACATTTTTCACATTTCTACATAATGCTGTTATCAAAGAATATCCCCCTTATTTCTCTTATTTTGTAAAGGGACAAAATATTAGATGCTTATATGAACCTTACCCAAAATAATTTCTTTATCATCATGCTACTTGATAAATTAACTTGATTCATTGGCATTTTATCCATCTGGGTATTTATCTATCTGAGGATTCAGGCAAAAGCAACTCTAAGGTGATACCAGCCATTTAAGCCTCATTGGAATGAGCAATGCTAACCCGGAGCAAAGGAGAAAACAAGTGTGAGTTAATTTGCATTATATCATCTCTTTAAAACAGACATTGAAAAAGTAATGATTTGGTTTCTTGTGATGACTGGAACAATGACTGTCTATAAGGCTGCTACCATATGTGTGATAACATGTAGAAAAATCCTTTACCAGAATGTTTTGAATGTATTTAGATGTTTTAACTCCAATAATGAAAAGGTATTTTAGCATGTCATACATATATGCACACACACATATTTGCATATAAATAGTTGCAAAACTGCAATTAATGTTTTCAAACACTTGTTACCAAAGTATATATAGCAACTAAGAACTGTTACAATTAAGGTGTCACCAGTGAGACACCCCCATGATGTTTTGCCCAGCCTGGGCTGTGACCTGTATCATCCTGTTGGAACCTCCAATGCTGTTCTTCCAGAATACCATGGCCTAGGATTCTCACACTGCCAACTGCTGTGGACTAGATCCAGTAAATCATTCCTCAGTGAGTGTCATTCTGTGAATCCAAAGTCTAATCCGAACATCATAGAAAAAGTCTATTGAGAGAACTTTCTGTTGTGTCTATACTCTTGGTTTTCAACTATAAACTTTTACAAATACATATGTAAACACACATAAGCATCCCAAGTCCTGAAGTACTGCATGTCCTAGCATCTCTGAGCAGCTCTCAAAAGAGTGCAGTCAGATTCCCTCAGAGCCATTTGGAAAGGCTTTCTGGTGCTGTGAGAAGACTGTGGACTCAGAAAGACTTATGTTCAAATCTTAGTATGATCACTTATTGAAAGTGGGATCATGTATATTATTTAACCTCTCTGAACCCCCTGGCACATAGTAAGTGCTATGTAAGTATCTGCTATTAGTATATTATTATCCTCTTTATTGAACAATGGACTCACTTTGCTTTAGCTCCCAGGATGCTCAGAGCTAAAGTTTCTGCAATAATAAATGTAATAGAAAATATTTATTAGACATTTACTATGTGGTACACATTGTATGAAGGCGTGATATGCATTATCTCTTTTACTCCTTACAATAACCACATATTACAGGAAATGAAGACACAGAGAGGTAAGTAATTTGTCCAAGGACTTGAGCTAACAAGTTGGGGTGGGGGAGGCAGGGAACCCATAGCCTCTGTGTCCAACTGTCATGTCCCATTGCTTCTCCACCAGCTCATTCTAGGTGTCCTGTGCAACTAGATCCTCCTGACTGGCAAAAAATCATTATATGCCTCCTTAAAATGGAATTGGTGTGCATTTAAGAATTAATGAACTGCTCCATCATCTGATGAGTGGATAAGGAAACTGTGGTACACCTACACAATGGAATACTACTCTGCTATAAAAAAGAATGAAATACTACCATTCGCAACAACACGGATGGACTTAGAGAAAATTATGTTAAGTGAAACAAATCAGGCACAGAAAGAGAAATACTACATGTTCTCACTTATTTGTGGGAGCTAAAAAGTAATAAATAAACACACAAACAAATCAAGAGTAGGGGGAAGAAGACAGAATAACCACAAAAATTCCTTGAACTCTTTAAGCCAAGTGCACAGATATGATGTTGGGGGCAGGGAGGGAAGGGGGTGGAGAGGAACGGGTAAAGGGGCATGAAAATCAAGTACAATGTATTTTGAGAAGTAAAATACAATAAAATTAAATTAAAAAAAGAATTAATGAGCTTCCCTCTGTCACCTAAAAGACTGGCAAAAAATGCAAATGATTTGATAACATCAATTGTTGGCAACAGAGAGAGGAAAATAATCAATGTTCATGGTCTAGAGGTTGCAGGGTAAATTGGTTAACCATTTGAAAGGAAATTTGGCAGTATCTCTCAAAATTAGAAAGCCACAATCCATGATCTTAGGAGCTGTCTGTGAGTGTGTGTGTGTGTGTGTGTGTGTGTGCAGTGTATATGTATATATTTTTATATATTTTATATTATATTTATTATATTATATATTTTAACTATATTGTTGGACATATACACACTCATATACACAAGGGTACTTCAAAAAAGTTCATGGCAAAATTTGTATTACCTTTTAATTCTACTTTTTCATGACCTTTTTGAAGTACTATTGTATATACATGTAAATATATCCACTTCAGTAATCTTTGAAATAATAAAACATTGGAAGCAGTCTAAATATTGTAATATATTCTATTACAAAGAATAGCTGAAAATATTCTGTATACTCCATTGCTATTTGCCCATAGATGAAATCTACATTGCCCTTATTTCCAATTATAGGGAATTGATGGTTTTTTTTTTCCTTTTTGTCTTCTTTTTACTTCTTTGAGTCCTATTAGATGGTGTCAACTCATCTGATCTCCAGTTCCTCCTCACGGAGGGGGTGTCACATTCAGGAAGTCCCACATGCTGTTTGGAGCTCTGTTACAGTCATGGTTTCTTCCAAGATGTCTACAGAGAAAATCTGCTCACTCTCCCAGATACCACGTGCAGTGTTCTAGAGGTTTTGCCTCGTTACCTCTGCATTGCACCTGTGACTATGTAGCTGAACAAGAACAGACTCGTCTTTCACCAGACAGCTCAGGCAATACCCTGTCCCTGAAGCTAATGACTAATGTCACTGCTATTGTACTGAGGAGTCTAGGATGACTCTCCAGTGGCCTCTACCCACTGTGTGCAGATAAGTGTCACTTTGTCCTCTCTACATTATCACCCTGATTCACACATCTCTTGTCTTCCAGCACCAACTTGTGCTCATTTCTTATAGACTCTAAACAGCCTTGATCTTCCCAACATCTCTCCCTCCAATAATTCCTGGACACAGCAGCTCAGTGTCCTTGTCCATGGCCTGGGTTGTGTTGCAGACCTTTTTACAGTCCTTCTTGGCCACCCCAGCCTTGGGTGTCCTATGGAATCTCACATAATCTTCTACAGCACCTTTAAAACTCTTAGCTACTTAGCAGAGGCACCTTCTGAGTTGCTGCTTTCATAGGAGAGATTCCCTTGGGAATTGATCCTGTTCTGTAGCCTCATTTTCATGTCTTATGCCACACTGATTTTATTATAAATAAATATAACGCCCAATCATCCCAGTGCTTCATATCTGTGCTGATGATACATCTGCATCCCCCCGCTTTTTTTTTTGGCCAACACCATACAGTAGATATCTGTTATTTGTCTTTCCTTCAGCTGTTCTTTTGGAAACAGCCCATTGCTCATACTGTGCATTTGGGGATATGCATTGATCACACAGTCATGACTCCTCTACCATAGTAAAGAACTTGAAGCAGACCCGACCTGGGACGGTCAATTTAGGGAATTGATATGAATGCTGGAAAGAGAATAATTCTCTTATCTTTGGGATTGCTAGAGGATGGTCACCTTATTTACAACCACGTGGAAAAACCCGGGAAGCAAGCAAACTTAGAGGAAAGACATGAGGGAAACAGAGACAGCATGAGGAGGATGTCCTTTGAGACCTGGATCTGGCCACTCCTGAAGCCAATGCCACTGCCTTAACCTTGCTGGTTATGTGAGCCAATACATCCCCTTTATTTCCTGGGCTCCCTGAGGTAGGTTTCTGTCGCCTGCAACTGAAAGGGTCCTGATGAACATATTCTGTCACTATCAACATCAACACATGCTCAGTGAGTCAACCCTAGCTTTAGGTTATTACGATTGCTGATGTGGAATTCAGTAAGTCCCAGCCTCTGCTCTCGTGAACTTACTCTCAGGTGAGAGATGGGACAGGAATAAAATATTGTAAAAAGCACAAAGTTATTCAGGCAATATAAAATTTCTTCCTGTGGATAATGATATTATGTTTGTATGAATTCAATAGCAACTGACTTTTTTTTTAGTTGACCCATTTTATTGAAGAATATAAATAGGAATTTTGGAAATAAGCCTAAGGTAAATTATTATCTTTTGGTTCACTTCATCCTGTGAATCTGTAGAGCACTGCAAAATGTATAGCGTTCCAGTCCAGTTATGCTTTGTTGGAATACAGAAAATAAAAGGAACAGAATTGAGGAAAGACACCTACAGGTGAGTCTAGCGCTCTGTATGTGGCTCATTAAATACCTATCCTGTTGCGCTTGGATTCTAGCGGCTTCTTGACGAATCGTTAGAAAAACTTTGAATCACAAACTGTCAGACAGGTGATCTTTGATCTGTATTTTTGGCATATCTACCAGTGGCCAGCATTCTTCTTATAATCGGACATTGACTCAATCTCCAATACCTTCTTGAAAGTCTGAGAGATGTGCTTTTTCTTATTTTTAAAATGTTCCAGTCTTTGTCCATCATACAATGGATGTTTATTGTGAGCTGAGCAAAAATTTTAAAGGTATAAAAGAACCATTTAAGGAGAATGACCTGTAGTCACTTGTAGTCACCCATGTGATACCACACCCAAAGGACAATAGCTAATAAGTTAATAGTTCACAACCTGATGACTACACTTGGGCTTCTTTCTAAATAACTTCAACTATGAAAGCAAAAAGAAAGGTGTGAATCTGGTAGATGAACATGACATTGAAGGAAAAAAAGCCTTTTGAATGGGAAGTGGAAATTATGACCAGAGCACATTAGTATGACCCATCACAACTTGTAGCTGTGAAGAGAGAAATGTCTAGGAAATGGTGGGCACTCATCTGATGCTATAATGTAACAAGATACATCAATACCACTTCTCAATAAATAGGAGGCTCTCATTATTGTTAATAATTTTCCATTGGAAAGCAACAAGGCATAGTTGGAGAGCCATGAGTTGAGTTCTGGGTTGGCCCAGAGAGTGTTTAAACTGGCAATTTTATACTCTGACACCACTTTCTGCATCCATAAAACTGGAATAATACCACCTACTCTGTGGGATGTGGGGAAGGAAAGAAACGTTACGGCATGGTGGGCGAATGCTCCAGAGTATTAATGGGTATGTTTCCGCCCCTCCCTTAATGCCAACTGCTGCGTCCTTAGAGTTGGGCTGTTGCTGCAGAAACACAGGGAGAAAGAACCAGTCTCTGCTCAGATTTTTTTTTTTTTCTCTGACCGGTAAGGGGATCGGAACCCTTGGCTTGGTGTCGCCCGCACCGCGCCCAGCCAGTGAGTTCACCTGCCATCCCTATATAGGTTCCGAACCCGCGGCCTCAGTGCTTCTAGTGCCACTGCACTCCCAGCGCTGCTGTGTTCCCAGCGCTGCACTCTCCTGAGTGAGCCACAGGTCCGGCCCACAGATTTTGCTTTTTAAAGTAGACTCTCAATACTCATAGAGATAAGGGCTTTACAGATAAGGTCTTCAGAACTGCAAACTCTTGGTTTTTGGGAATCACGGAAAGGTGTACTTGCCTAAAACTAGGCAAATAAGAAATATCTCTTATCACCCCATCTAGACTAAATAAGTTGATATAAATATTACAAAAACGTTATTTGGTTATTTCAATCAACACTGAAAAGGTATGTACACTGTGAGCCAGAAATTTAACTTGTGCGTATCTACCCCGTAGAAATTATTGCACACATACGCACACGAGGAGATGTGCACAGGGATGTTCTCTGATGCATCTGTTGTTATGACAAAAATTAGGAAAACCCGAAAGATCATCAGTTTTGGAATGGATTAAGAAATGTGGTCATATGTACAAGGGAATACTAAACAGCAGATGAGAATAATCAACTCAATATGTATGTATCAACTTGGATAATTCTAAAAAATATTTTTAGTATATTTTTTCTGTAATAATTCTAAAAATTTTATATATAGAGGGAGAAAGAGTAAGAAAAGCAAGTTGTGGGTTGATGAATACAATGCGATATAATTTAGGTAGCAATAAAACACAGACAACACTAGTATATGTTGTATTTACTAAAGATAGTACGTTCTCTTATATACTTATATGTTTAAATTTACCACAAAAGGATAGAAAGATATATGCAAATCATATATCAGCAGTGACATTTCAGAGGAGAAAGATGATTAAGATTGAGGGTGATGTTCCAAATGAGAAAAAAACTCCAGTTTCTAAAGTCAGAGAGAAGCAAAGAACACTAAAAGAGGAAGACATGGGTGATAGTCTCCAAGAAGGCTTGGAATTTTGTCCTCTACCCAGTGTGGCATTTATTCATTTAAATTATTATCTATTAGCATATTCATTATTACAACTAGTGATTTTTCTTTATGCCCTTTACCTTACCTATTCCTCCCCAAACTCCCAACTTGCCTCCCCCCTTCTCTAGTATCCTCAGGTTTGTTCTCTTCTTCTGAAAGTTCAATGTATTGTTTTGGTGTCTCTCTCTCTCTCTCTCTCTCTCTCTCTCTCTCTCTCTCTGCACCCAGTTATGAGTGAGAACATGAGGTGTTTCTCTTTCCTTGAACTACCATATGATCCAGCAATCCCACTACTGGGCATGTATCCAAAGGAATGGAAATCATCATGTCGAATGCACTCCCATGTTCACTGCAGCTCTATTTACAACAGCCAAAAAAAAAAAACCAGAAAAAAAACCCCAACCTAACTGTCCATTGTTGGATGACTGGATAAAGAAAATGTGGTATATATACACAATGGAATACCTCTCAGCCACACACACACAAAAAAGAATGAAATTCTGCCATTTGCAGCACCATGGATGAGTCTGGAGAAAATTATGTTAAGTGAAATAAACCAGACAGTGTTGCTTTTAAATGGGGAGAGGATCAGAGAAAAAGCCCGAGTCTGACAATATCAGTGGTGTGGGACTTGAGGGAGAGTCGAGACTTACAACCTCCGGGCTGGTGCCCAGAGGTGGCAGGAGTCCGGAGTTCACTGGTCCCCATGGTGCAAGCTCCCCATGACCTGAATGTGCTTGGAAGTGGATTCTCCTTAGTCCCACCCTGGAAGAGAACCCAGCCAGGCTGACAACGTGATTTCGTTTTTGGGAGACCCTGATCAGGAAACGTTGCTGTAAGCTGCTAAGTTGGTGGTGATTTGTTATGCAGAATGGGGCCTCAAAATGCACCTCTAAGTTATACAAAAGTAAAATTCCTTATCTTGCTCACCTGAATATGATGGGTTGAAAATATTGTACACACTTCATATGTAAATTTGCAGTATGTTGTCTTACATATAATAAATCCTATCCTCCTGTGGGTCATGGATTTTCTCTACTTGCTGCTGTAGGGGCTTTTCCTCCCTTTGTTCCTCAGAGGGGACATTCTACATTTCAGAGGGGCCGGCCATGGCCCTTCAGAGCACACTGTGTCTTCTTTCCATGGCCCCGGGTAGGCGCGTTCCTGGTGCTCCCACCCTAGTCACATCAATGCTGTACCCAGCTTTATCTAGTAAGGGAGTGTCCCTCTGTGAACAGGAAACAAGATCCCTCCCACCCACCCCCGCCTTCCTTCACCTGCCTCTAGGGGAGGTATTTTCTGTCACCTCCCTGGCCTCGTGCGGTGGTGCTGGAATCCCCTCCGGAGGCTCAGCAATTGAGGTCTCGATGGTAAGCAGGATGACATTAGGAGAAACTAATCAGCAGGTCATCAGGACTTCAAAAAAGAAATCTAAAATATCTATTAGGCATGAAAGTCACCTAACGTCTTTCTTCAGGTATATCTGTCATTTCATAGGTAATGCGTAACTTCCTAACAATCAGGGACTCTAGGTGAGGTCACATATGAAACAATGATAAACCTGGGCGATTTTTCAGAGAAGAGGGTGTCATTTCTATGCTTAACACTCTTTCCTCATCCTGGCTCAACAGCTTATATTATGTAGCGTTACATACTTTGAGTCAAGGGAGTTCATAGTCTACCCTCATTGAATTGAATTGTACCGGTGAAGAGACCTACGGGAAGTCTTTCTAATGCTCAGGAAGCCCTCATCCTGGCTCAACAGCTTATATTATGTAGCGTTACATACTTTGAGTCAAGGGAGTTCATAGTCTACACTCATTGAATTGAATTGTACCGGTGAAGAGACCTACGGGAAGTCTTTCTAATGCTCAGGAAGAAACAGGTGATGGGAACAGTCACCCCTGTGAACCTCCTGACCTTGGCAGTGGTCCCAGGCAGGAGTTCAAGGAATGCAGCTGGAAGGAGGGCAGGCAGGAGCAGAAAAGAGGCAGGTGTCAGTTCCTCTCTGGGATTCAGAACAGGCTCCCTCCGCGTCAGGTGGGTGGTGGGACATGTTCCAGGCACAGGACCTCAGGCAAGAAGCACAAAACTGAGCATGATCCTGCCAGTGGGTGACATGGGGGCCTTTCAGGGCCCTATCTTTCCATGTGGGTTAATTACATCTCTGTGTGTGTGTGTGTATTTATATATGTATATTACATATACACATATATGTATATTACATATACACATGTAATAGGTGTATATGCATATTACATATACACTCACACATATGTGTGTGTGTTGGTTCTCAGTGTAACCTCTGAGTACATTCTTTTTTTCTAGTCCATACTTGCTTCATTACATTCAGGAGCTCATACAGAATTTACCCACCAAATTCTAAATGTGAGAGTCAATTGGAGGGCCAATATGAGAATTAAAAAAGAAAACCTAAATAGAATCAAATAGGACATATCAGAATACACACCACATAATGACAATAAATATCGCTTTGTTAAATATTTGCTTTACGTACATATATTTATGTGCAAGTACATAGTCATCATGTACATATATTTCATGGTCAACAAAGTTTGAAAGCTACTGCAGCAGATATTTTGACATCTTTTGTTAACATTTAAAAGCAGAGGGTGAAATAGAGAATGTAAAAAAACAAAGAATTTGAGAGTACCGAGATTAGGTGAAACTGAAGGCTAGTTATGGGAAATTTACTCTCTTCTCCCTAGTTATGGAATAAGTTTTCCGGGGTTATAAATCTATAATACATATAGGTAAATTTTGGAAATAAAAAAAATGTATAAAGATTCAATGTGAAAATACATGTGAAAGTGCTTAAAGAAACTGAAAAGGCCAGCATAAATGGGAGGCATTTTTGTTATTATGAATTCCAAGGATACAAACTCATTTTATTTCCTCTGAGCCATCCTGGCAGTAACTATTCTGGAAAAAATGATTGAGGGATCTCAATTTTTAAACCTCCTGAACTGATTAAAAGTGTGCAAATAACTTTTTTTCTAGAAATACAGATTAATTTTATGTCTATTATTATTACTTTTTAATCACGGCCAGTGGAAAAAAACCAAAAATATCTTCGCAGTTTACAACCCTGCTTTTTTCTAGGTCCAACTATTTAGAGCTTCTTCCCTATTTGGAATCCAGTATGCATCATTTTTTAGGACTTGTTTTGAGCCTCTCTTTGATTGCCCTCTTTGCTAAGCATGTCTCTGTGGTTTGTCATAATTCATTAGAGGACGTCAGTAGCTAAAATGACTTTTCCCAAAACCATCTCGGTCCGGCGCGTGAAATACCAGAGTCGGCCACTAGGTGGTGAAGCAGCCTCAGAGACCGACCTCCGCCGGCAGCAGCCTGTTCTGAGCTGGTGGCCGGGAACTGTGGCTGAGCTCAGTCATGCAGCCCCTGGAGAACCTCAGATAGGGTCAGCAAAGGTTTGCAATTAAACGTGTCTTTACAGGGAGTCAAACGTGTGAACTTAGTTCTTGGTATTCATTTCCAGCTGCGTGGGAGAAAGATGTTACCCAAAATGGTGCGATTGCTCTTCTTGTGAACAAAACATTTTCCGATGCCAAAACTGGAATAAAATTCCATGTAAAAAGGAGAAAGCTTGTTTTTAAAACGTGGATGTATCATGCTGCCTCCCTCGGTGCTGCCTTTCACAGGTTTTTATTCGATTTGACAACAGAAATGTAGGATGCTTGGAAAAAGACTTGTATTGGGTACGGCTTATGTGTAGCCGTTGCTGCTGAAATTACACTGTTTTACCCCCAAAACAAAAATCTAAATTGGACTTGGGTTTATTTGCATTAGGGCTCTCAAGCCTAAAGTCTGTTTTTATAAGAGTTTCTAGAGAAATTGCATGAAGTAAAAAATGGGAGTTCTTTTTAAACCTTAGTAAGACCCCTTCACCCAGAGAGGGGCCAACTTGCTGTCCTGAAGTTATTCTTTTCTGGGTGAAAGAGGGAAAACGTGCAGCTGGATTCTGCACTACTGCAAACTTTTATGATCTAAAATGTACTTATTATTTTTCGATATTCTGAAGATATATTTATTGTTATTTACTTTGAATGCTGTGCTTTGTAATGAGGGATAAAGAGCGATATTTTAAAAATGTGAGTGGAGTTCATCTAACTGGAAATAATTCTGATTAAAAAGCTCCTAGTGAAAACAGTCATCTGCACTACACATTTCTAATGTGTCATTTTATGTACTAAAAGGACACCTGGTGAGGAAGGTTCTTATGGCGTGATATTTATGCTTTTATGATTAATTTGAGTTAGCCTCATTATGATTTTTTCCAAGGTCCATATTTATCAGATGATTTAGTTTTGTATCTGGACATGTTCCACATGTCTGATTTTCTTCCAAGTTTCAGCCTATTTGCACGCCCAGTTCACACATGGACACACAACCGTGAGTGTGCAGAGAAAGGAGGAGCAGTACAGAGTCACGCATCACACAGAGACGAGCCCTGCTGGAGCTCGTAGGGTCAGGAAACTACCCGATTCTGCCACGTGGGCAGATCGCCTAAGCACTCTGATCCTGCTTCCTCGTCTATAAGATAGGGATTATAATATTTGAGGATTAGATAGAATTTGTATAAAGCACCCCGTATAGTCTGAGTGGTCTGTAGTAATTTCTCAAAAATAGTAAGATTGACGTAATCATTGTCTATGATTGGCTGATTTTATAGAATGGCCTTTTTCATCCCTAATAAGAGCTAACATCTGTTGGTATAAAACAATGGTTATCAACTCAGGCTGATGCTGCCCTTGGGGGGTATTTGGCAAAGTCTGGAGTCATATTTCTTGTCACAACGTGGGGAGAATGTGCTACTGGTGTCTAGCGGGTGGATGCTGGGGATGATGATAAACATCCTATAAAGTACAGGACAGTTCCCCAGAAAGTGTCTGGAGCCATAGAGCCCGGCTGCCTGCCTGTCTGGGGCCAAAGAGCCCAGTCATAGCCTGCCCAGGGTCATGAAGCCCTGCTAATAGCCTTCTCACACTAAAGATATAAATGCTGTGACCTTTCCACCATTTTCTCCTTCTTACTGCTTGCATAGCCTTAGGCAGAGATCACTGCTGCTTTGCTTTAGATAGCTGAGAAATGTTTCATTTCCTGAAACGATGTGCCCTGTGGTTTTTCCCAGAAAACATCTGCATACTTCCTTACCTGCTGATTCCCTCCTGCTGTCTATATAAGCTGTGACCTTCTGGCTAATAAACGAGACTTGATCAGAATACTGTCTTGTCTCCATTTCTTGTGTCTCTTGTCCCATCCAATTCCCACTCCTCCTCCCTCCAGGGTCCTTGTTGAATATCCTGCGGGTTGGGACAAGAAAGAGTCATCCGACCCAAGACGTCAATAGTGCCCAGGTGGAGAAACTCTGGTGTAAAGAGAGATATTAGAGATCCGGAAAGATGCTGTAGCATACTGTTAGCCAGAAAAATGTGGAAAATGTCCTGAAACTTATTGATGGTCAAACAAAGTCTCTTCAAGAATCAGCTTTCAGTTAACTTCTCTGGAAACCCAGCTCCCCAAGGATGACTCTCACATCACACATTCAGCTCTGCAACCATGATTTCAGATGGTCAGTATGTTAGGTGCTTACTGCAGGCCTTAGACTGGGGATGTGGTCCTTGCCCTCAAGGAACCACTTCTCAGTGACACCGTCAACTAAACAAAATACTTGCAATAGAAGGAGCAGTGTGGGTGATTAGCTCTGAGCGCCCCATTCCAAATAGAGGCAAGAGCCCCTGCAAACAAAATACCCTCCCCAGTCCCCGGTGTTCCCAATGCTCCCTGCACACAGTCCTATGAGAACACAGGCTTTTGTCTCTCCCCAAAAGGTTCCACCTTCTGCGACTCAACGTTTTACCCTGAGACCTAGCACACCTTCCCTTCACTAGCAGACCCAGATCTACTGGCTCCACTCGGTCATTGCTGAGGTGAACCTAGTTACCCTTTGGACAGGAGAGCCTGTAACAGACGGGCTCAAGAAGGCAGCACTGGAGAAAAATTAAAGGTGGCAGGAGGCGAGCTTGTGTTTGATGAGCAGTCACTTGAAGGGACTGAGAGCCAAGGCCTGGAGCTCCCGAGGCAGCCACAGAGAAGGCTGAGAAACGAATTGGGACTTTCTCAACAAGACTTCGCATATGGTGGCATTTGGAAGGGACTGACCCAAAGAAAGAAGGAACTCAGTGGAATCTGTTTTCAGGAAAGGGGAGAGGGACATCTGGTTGTTGGGGACAACCACTACAGAGAGGGAGAGCTAAGTTCTCAAATACGTCCTCTCTTCAAATGTCCTGCTGGTGACGGACACAACACAGCTAGAGTTTTCTGAGCAAAACAAGCATTGCACAGCACAAAAATTGTTCTGTAATCATTCTTTGCTGCCCTGAGTTTAGTCTTGAATGCATGTATTTGACACTTGTCACATGCCCTGGGTCTGAGTCCTGGCTCAAAGGTTGGTTATCGAAGCTCTGGGATCCTAGTGTCCACACAAGAAAATTAAGAATAGTAATACCGCACGGTTGTTAAATGGACTCAATGAGGTGACAGCAAGAGCCTCTGGTGCAACTGTCAGCAGGTGCATGTCACCCAGAGGGGAGACACCCAGAGGAATGGCCATAAAGAGGCACCCATTTGTACTGGCAGCATTTTTATTTTACTCTTAGGCTGTAAGTCTCTTGAGGACAGTATAAGAAAAGGCTGATTGGCTTTTAATTTTTCGTTTTCTTTTTTTCAGTTTCCAAATCTGTCTTAGAATCCCTAAGTGTGATTAAAATAAGTAGCTCCTCAGTAGATAAAATGTTTACAGCATCAATACTGGATGCATGTGGTTTTATGACCAACATTTACCTTTCTCAGATAAGCAAATCAGGCAAGAAAAAGACACAGGAATTGTGGTCTCTCTCCACGATGTGAGAGCCAAAGAGCCTTAAGGTCACACAGCTCACAGGGAGCAGAGTTAAGATTTGAACCAAGGCAGTCTGATGCAAGATTCTGTTCCCAACTACCCGATTATGTATTATGTGTATTATGTTCTCAAATTTGCTTTATTTCTCTCCACTAAACAATATATTGTGGAATTTTTCCCACATAGTGCAAATAAATCTATGTGTCACACATGCTTTAAAAGGAACCCAAAAACATAAAAAGGGACTGTCGAGGATTCAGTAGTCAGCACATTATATCTTTGGCTCAAATAGAATTTCCAGGGCAGGAAAGTGCAGGAGACACTGTTTGCTGAAGACTCTTTTATGTGAGAAGCTGCAGAGCTCAGCACTAGTGAGGCCAATACAAATCTCTAAGATACCTAGAAAAATAAAAGATCTGGTTTCCAGACTTACTTCTCCCTACTAGCTCTATTACAATTTTAGTAAGGACTTAAAGCCCCTTGCCTCAGTTTCCCACTGTTTAAAGGAGCTAGTCATCAACTATCTGGCCCCCATCACAAAACTTTATAGAAAATCAAATAAATGGGTAAATATGAAAGGATTTTGATGAAGTATAAAATGGACCAAGAGCATTTGCAGATCTTGATTAAAAAATAAAATGTAAATTAAATTCTTTTAAATTGACACACAATTATAAAAGATGATTATTTTATTAAAAGCACTACATATCTGTGGAAATAAAATAATGAGTAAAAAAACTGTGATAATCAAAATAAACCAATTATAAAATGTATATTTTGGCACAGTCTGTATAATTAAATATTAGAAAACAATGATCTCTTGTTTTGAATTTCCTGAAACTAAATGGAAACTAAAGCTCACATCATTATCAATTTTGGCTGTAAGGAATTCAAAAACAAAGAGGCAAAGAAATAAAGTTGAACCAGTCAAACAAAAACAGTACGAACCTTTATTCTAGAACAGGAGACGAATATGTTTGAAAAAATTAAATACCGAAAGTGTGAAATCAATACACATGGAAAAATGTATTCAGACAGTAAAGAAGAAATCATACTGAGGTTTACGAATAAAAACAAACAAAAAATAACTGCAGGTTGAAAATGGAGGTTTGGTGCCTGGAATTACTTTTAGAAGTACCCAAACTGCTCCTGCTCCAGGTGATGAAACCGTCACTGCCTGGGCATAGAAGGCCCCCTGCCCTGACTTGCTGGAATGTACCATGTCTTCTGAGCCTCCTCATATGGATATGTTGGCAGCACGTGGATGATTTGGAGCCAGACAGACCTGATAGCAAACTGTCGTTAGACACCTAGGTTACCTGGGCAGGTGACTTCACCCTCTACCCTCTAAGGCTTGTCTTAGCCTTTCCCGGAACATTACAGGACAAACACATAATTCTGTGGCTGAGACGTGGAGAAGTCTTTACCTGGGGTAAACACTATTATTAACTGCATCTTACTGATGAGAACATGCATCAAAGACTGTATAGAATTAATACACTGCAATGGAGCGGCCAAGCTTTTCCAAAGGAATTCTTTTTGCAATTGCCACCTCCCAGATTCGAATGACTTCAGTCTCTATGATGCCAGTGACAGATTCAGCGTGTCATGTCGTGTGACTGTTTGAGACTGTGCTCCTCTGTGCACACCACTCTTCATACTGTTGAGCTGCCATATTTCACAACATAAGCCACGGTGTAACCAACTCTACCATAATTGGTAATGCCCACCATATGCTGAGTTCCTACTATGTGCTGCTCAACATATGGGCTATACGGTCATTAGCTGAAATCCTTAGAATAACTTTGTAAGGCAGATATTATTCTAGATATTTTATGTAGGAGGAGACTGAGGTAGTAAGAAGAAACTTGCCCAAAGGACATTCGACCAGTTAAGTAACTGGGCTTGGATGTAGACTGTGTGTGTCAAACTCTAAAACTCTCCACTAAACATGCTCTCTGTCTGTTTAACCCACACTGCAGTGGGTTCCTCTTGTAGTTGGCATTAACCACATAGTTACTGTTATGTTCATACATTGCCAGTTTCTAGAATCAATACATATTTGATTCCTCTTTACTCTGGGACAGATGAGCCAAGAAATGGGCCATAGGGGAATTAAGGAGGAAAGGCCCTTCCTGACTTTACATGTATCATCTTTGAAGCAAGCACTATCTTCTCCCCCCAACCCCCCATCATTGCATGTGGGCTCAGTTAGGACTGGTTAGATTTCTGATGAGCACAGACTCAGCCCAGCCCAACCCAGGACTGGCTGGAACAGCGGCCCGTTTCAATTAAATTTAAAAAATGAATATAAAATGATAAATATATAAAATGCCATTGCTCCCCGGAAGTTTTAGCTGTATTAGCTTCAGAGTAAATCTCCTG